>NC_080459.1:4904387-4911887 GCF_028018845.1 Melospiza georgiana
GCGCTGCTCGCGGCCGGCACCCACGGGCGCTCCCCGGACCGGGGCCGGCACCGGCACCTCGCGTGGCTTTTGAAGGACACCTGAAGGCTAGCGGGGCCACGCGGCCGTCACACAGCTGGGGTCGGTAAAGACGCCCTCCCCGGCAGCGGGAGGGGCGACACCTCGCCTGCGACGGGAAGCGAACTGGAAAAGGAGACCGCCCTGCCCGAGCACCGGACACCCCCGCCGTGACTTCCCCGCGACAGAGAAGCCCCGGAAGGAGAGCCGGCCGGCCGAGGGCCCTCTCCGACGCCACCCGAAAAGCCTCATCGATCGGGCGCGCAGCCGAGGAAGGAGCCGCGCCAACAGCGACAAGGGCCCCACGGCCACGGTCCTGGGACAACGGCGACGGCCGCCCAAGCCCCACCTGCGCGCCAACAGCGACAAGGGCCCCACGGCCACGGTCCTGGGACAACGGCGACGGCCGCCCAAGCCCCGCCTGCGGAGCGCTCGCGGCAGAGGAGGAGCGCGGGGGGTGCCGCCACCCGCCCGCCCGTCTTCCCGCGGGCTCCAACGGCTTCCCCTTTCGGCTAGGCAACGGCAGGACTGGGACTGGGCTGGCCCGCCAGGCCGGGGGGACTCGGCTTCCCCTTCCGGCCCGGGGAACCCGGCCGAGCGTGCGAGAAAAAGTGCCACCGGACCGCGCCACCGGCGGCCGGCTCTCCCTTTTCCGGGAAAAAATTGCCGGGGGAGCGGCACGACAAAAAGGCACATGGAGGCGCGTTCGCAACGATCCGTGCTAGCCACGGGGGCCGCGGGCACGGGGCACCGGGGACCCGGGGGGGCGAGACGCGAGACTCACTCCCCCCACGGACCCGCCGGCTTCCCGCTCGCTCCCTTCTCTCTCGCCGCCGCCGCGCGCCCCTTCGTCGCAACGCTTCTCGGTGCCGCGGCTTAGGGCCGCCGGAGAAAAATTAAGAAGATCCGCGGAGGCCGGGCGGGCGCCCCCACTCTGCCCGCACGCCGGCGCGCCTAAACCGCGGAAAAAAAAAAGCCGGGCCCGCGTGGCAACCCAGCCCGCCCGGCATAAGCGGCTCGGTCCGTGCGGCCACGACCGAGGTGGGCGAGGCGCCGCCGCCTCGCCCGGGACAAGTCCGGGGGGCTCCCTCCGTCGGGTGCCGGGTCCGTCAACTCCAAAAAACTCTGCCCGCCAACGCGGGTCCACGGCTTAAGGCCGAGGAAGGGGGATGGTTTCAACAACGCGGGCCGGGGACGGGGCGCCCCGACCCCGGGCTCCGCAGCTTTACCGGGCGGGCCGACCGCCGCCGAGGCGGACCGACAGCCCAAAAAAGTGCCCGCCGAGTGGGCCCCGGCTTAAGGCCAGGCACGAAAGGGACGAGGCGCCGCCGCCTCGCCCGCCACCGCTGCCCAGGGGGGCCGCCCCCCCTTGCGAATCGGCCGGCAGAAGCCGGGCCGGCGCGGGAAAGCTCGCAGCTTCTCTCTCCGCCTCGCCTCGAACGCCAAGCGGTTTCCCTCTCGGATCGTCTTTCGGCAGCCCTTCTCTCTCGGCCTCGCGGGCAGATCGCCCCCGGTCCTCCGGCAGCCCTTCTCTCTCTCGGCCTCGCGGGCAGATCGCCCCGGTCCTCCGGCAGCCCTTCTCTCTTCTCGGCCTCGCGGGCAGATCGCCCCGGTCCTCCGGCAGCCCTTCTCTCTCTCGGCCTCGCGGGCAGATCGCCCCGGTTCTCCGGCAGCCCTTCTCTCTCTCGGCCTCGCGGGCAGATCGCCCCGGTTCTCCGGCAGCCCTTCTCTCTCTCGGCCTCGCGGGCAGATCGCCCCGGTTCTCCGGCAGCCCTTCTCTCTCTCGGCCTCGCGGGCAGATCGCCCCGGTTCTCCGGCAGCCCTTCTCTCTCTCGGCCTCGCGGGCAGATCGCCCCGGTTCTCCGGCAGCCCTTCTCTCTCTCGGCCTCGCGGGCAGATCGCCCCGGTTCTCCGGCAGCCCTTCTCTCTCTCGGCCTCGCGGGCAGATCGCCCCGGTTCTCCGGCAGCCCTTCTCTCTCTCGGCCTCGCGGGCAGATCGCCCCCGGTCCTCCGGCAGCCCTTCTCTCTCTCGGCCTCGCGGGCAGATCGCCCCCGGTCCTCCGGCAGCCCTTCTCTCTCTCGGCCTCGCGGGCAGATCGCCCCCGGTCCTCCAGCAGCCCTTCTCTCTCTCGGCCTCGCGGGCAGATCGCCCCGGTTCTCCGGCAGCCCTTCTCTCTCTCGGCCTCGCGGGCAGATCGCCCCGGTTCTCCGGCAGCCCTTCTCTCTCGGCCTCGCTGTGCCAAGCTTTTCCGGGAAAGACGGGAGCCGGGACAAAGCCACAGGCAGACTCGTCCCGGCTAGGCGGCACCTCCTCTGCCCTGCCGACCGCACCACCGCGGTCGCTCCCTTCCGCCTTAAACACAGGCACGGCATGAAGCCAACCTGTGGGGATGCGGCCCGTCACCTCGCTCCCATAATACGGACAGATGAGTCCGAAGGCGCCCAAGCCTCCAAGGGGACTGATGGAGCTCGACCGGGAAAAGGCGCCACCGCAGGCCGCCTCTTACGATGAGGCAGCCGGAGGCAGCCGGCAACAGCGACCCCTTGGAGAACTTCCGCAGCCGGCCGGGACAACAGGTCTACCCAGCACCGGCCGAAATACGACTAAGTCCCGCCGGATCCGGGGTAGACCTGGTGTCCCGCCGGCCCCGGGGTAGACCTGGTGTCCCCGGCCACGGGGTAGACCTGGTGTCCCGCCGGATCCGGGGTAGACCTGGTGTCCCGGGCTCCGGGGTAGACCTGGTGTCCCGCCGGCCCCGGGGTAGACCTGGTGTCCCCGGCCACGGGGTAGACCTGGTGTCCCGCGGGCTCCGGGGTAGACCTGGTGTCCCGCCGGCCCCGGGGTAGACCTGGTGTCCCCGGCCACGGGGTAGACCTGGTGTCCCGCCGGCCCCGGGGTAGACCTGGTGTCCCGGGCTCCGGGGTAGACCTGGTGTCCCGCCGGCCCCGGGGTAGACCTGGTGTCCCCGGCCAGGGGGTAGACCTGGTGTCCCGCGGGATCCGGGGTAGACCTGGTGTCCCGCCGGCCCCGGGGTAGACCTGGTGTCCCCGGCCACGGGGTAGACCTGGTGTCCCGCCGGATCCGGGGTAGACCTGGTGTCCCGGGCTCCGGGGTAGACCTGGTGTCCCGCCGGCCCCGGGGTAGACCTGGTGTCCCCGGCCACGGGGTAGACCTGGTGTCCCGCCGGCCCCGGGGTAGACCTGGTGTCCCGCGGGCTCCGGGGTAGACCTGGTGTCCCGCCGGCCCCGGGGTAGACCTGGTGTCCCCGGCCAGGGGGTAGACCTGGTGTCCCGCGGGATCCGGGGTAGACCTGGTGTCCCGCCGGCCCCGGGGTAGACCTGGTGTCCCCGGCCACGGGGTAGACCTGGTGTCCCCGGCCAGGGGGTAGACCTGGTGTCCCGCCGGCCCCGGGGTAGACCTGGTGTCCCCGGCCACGGGGTAGACCTGGTGTCCCGCCGGATCCGGGGTAGACCTGGTGTCCCGCCGGCCCCGGGGTAGACCTGGTGTCCCCGGCCACGGGGTAGACCTGGTGTCCCGCCGGATCCGGGGTAGACCTGGTGTCCCGGGCTCCGGGGTAGACCTGGTGTCCCGCCGGCCCCGGGGTAGACCTGGTGTCCCCGGCCACGGGGTAGACCTGGTGTCCCGCCGGATCCGGGGTAGACCTGGTGTCCCGCCGGCCCCGGGGTAGACCTGGTGTCCCCGGCCACGGGGTAGACCTGGTGTCCCGCCGGATCCGGGGTAGACCTGGTGTCCCGCCGACCCCGGGGTAGACCTGGTGTCCCCGGCCACGGGCTAGACCTGGTGTCCCGCCGGATCCGGGGTAGACCTGGTGTCCCGCCGGCCCCGGGGTAGACCTGGTGTCCCCGGCCACGGGGTAGACCTGGTGTCCCGCCGGATCCGGGGTAGACCTGGTGTCCCGCCGGCCCCGGGGTAGACCTGGTGTCCCCGGCCACGGGGTAGACCTGGTGTCCCGCCGGCCCCGGGGTAGACCTGGTGTCCCGGGCTCCGGGGTAGACCTGGTGTCCCGCCGGCCCCGGGGTAGACCTGGTGTCCCCGGCCACGGGGTAGACCTGGTGTCCCGCGGGATCCGGGGTAGACCTGGTGTCCCGCCGGCCCCGGGGTAGACCTGGTGTCCCCGGCCACGGGGTAGACCTGGTGTCCCGCCGGATCCGGGGTAGACCTGGTGTCCCGGGCTCCGGGGTAGACCTGGTGTCCCGCCGGCCCCGGGGTAGACCTGGTGTCCCCGGCCACGGGGTAGACCTGGTGTCCCGCGGGATCCGGGGTAGACCTGGTGTCCCGCCGGCCCCGGGGTAGACCTGGTGTCCCCGGCCACGGGGTAGACCTGGTGTCCCGCCGGATCCGGGGTAGACCTGGTGTCCCGGGCGGCGGGGTAGACCTGGTGTCCCCGACCACGGGGTAGACCTGGTGTCCCGCCGGCCCCGGGGTAGACCTGGTGTCCCGGGCTCCGGGGTAGACCTGGTGTCCCCGGCCACGGGGTAGACCTGGTGTCCCGCCGGATCCGGGGTAGACCTGGTGTCCCGGGCTCCGGGGTAGACCTGGTGTCCCCGGCCACGGGGTAGACCTGGTGTCCCGCCGGATCCGGGGTAGACCTGGTGTCCCGCTGGATCCGGGGTAGACCTGGTGTCCCGCCGGCCCCGGGGTAGACCTGGTGTCCCCGGCCACGGGGTAGACCTGGTGTCCCGCCGGCCCCGGGGTAGACCTGGTGTCCCGGGCGGCGGGGTAGACCTGGTGTCCCGGGCCCCGGGGTAGACCTGGTGTCCTAATAACCGGGGTAGACCTGGTGTCCCGCGGCCCGGGGTAGACCTGGTGTCCCGGGCGGCGGGGTAGACCTGGTGTCCCGCGGCCCGGGGTAGACCTGGTGTCCCGCGGCCCGGGGTAGGCCAGGTGTCCCGGGCCCCGGGGTAGACCTGGTGTCCCGCGGCCCGGGGTAGACCTGGTGTCCAAGGCCCCGGGGTAGACCTGGTGTCCCGGGCGGCGGGGTAGACCTGTTGTCCCGGGCCCCGGGGTAGACCTGGTGTCCCGGGCGGCGGGGTAGACCTGGTGTCCCGGGGCCCGGGGTAGACCTGGTGTCCAAGGCCCCGGGGTAGACCTGGTGTCCCGGGGCCCGGGGTAGACCTGGTGTCCAAGGCCCCGGGGTAGACCTGGTGTCCCGGGGCCCGGGGTAGACCTGGTGTCCAAGGTCCCGGGGTAGACCTGGTGTCCCGGGCCCCGCGGTAGACCTTGTGTCCCGCCAGCCCCGGGGTAGACCTGGTGCCTCACCCTCCCCATCGAGCCCGGAGCCGGGCAACGCTCACAGCCTCATATCACCCCGGAGCCAGACGGCTCGATCGGCCCCGTCCCGCGCAATGAACCCCACCCCGCTTTCCAGATTAATACCTACTTCATGGCCGCTCTAGTCGCTTGGAACGAGAAACTCATCCGGAAAAAACAAACAGACCATAACCATTGGCACATTTTATTTCTCCTCCTTTCGTATCCAGAGCACTCCCAGCCGAGCCGACGGGCAACCCGTGCCCCGTGGTCTGCCTGCTGACACGCTGAACTGGCGAAACAGCGCCCCCGCCCCCGCCCCCGCCCCGTCCCACCCACGCCCTCCTGAGACCCTACACAGCCCGGCCCCCCTGGCCCCGATGCGGCTCGCCCCGCCCCGCCCAGCGGTAGAGGCGGCCGCCGCCGGCACCACCGCCAGCACACAGGCGGCCACTTTCGGGCGGGTTCTTTCACGGTCCGCAGAGGTCTTCCGCCCTCGACCTCAGTCCAGGGGGCCGTGGGGGCTCGGTGCCGAGGCGCCCGGGGCCGGCACGAAGCCGCCGGCCCTTGGCCCTCGTCCGCACACAGACACAGATACAGCGCCACACCCACCGACCCCCCCCCCCCCCCCCGTGCGCACGCTCACTCCCCAAGGTCATCCCTTCAGGCCACCACACCGCCCCCTCGCCGCCCCCCGCCACCTGCCCCCGCCCCCCCGCCGGGCGGCGGGGCACGCCCACCCGCCCGCCCGCCTGCCTGGCTGCCCGTCCGCATGCACGCTCTCGCGTGCCCTCACTCCCTGGCCCTGGCCCCGTCCCCGTCCCCGCCACCGCCCCCTGCCCTTACCCCTGCCCTTGCCGTCTCTGTCGGAGCCGCCCACGCCCGTCGGCGGTTGGGGGCGCCCCACCCAGCCTCTCCCATCAGCCTCCCTGGCGCCGTCTGCATACCTTTCCCGCTTGCTAGGCACCCGTAGAGGAAGGCCGGCCAGGGACCACAGGTCTAGCCACGGGCTAGGCGGCCGTGAGCTAGGGCCGGCGCGGGACACCAGGTCTACCCCGGGCCCTGGGACACCAGGTCTACCCCGCCGCCCGGGACAACAGGTCTATCCCCCGGGGCGGGCGGGACACCAGGTCTACCCCGGGGACATGGACACCAGGTCTACCCCGGGGCCCGGGACACCAGGTCTACCCCGGGGCCTTGGACACCAGGTCTACCCCGGGGCCCGGGACACCAGGTCTACCCCGGGCCCTGGGACACCAGGTCTACCCCGCCGCCCGGGACAACAGGTCTACCCCGGGGCCTTGGACACCAGGTCTACCCAGGGTATTAGGACACCAGGTCTACCCCGGGCCCTGGGACACCAGGTCTACCCCGCCGCCCGGGACACCAGGTCTACCCCGGGCCCTGGGACACCAGGTCTACCCCGCCGCCCGGGACACCAGGTCTACCCCGGGTCCTGGGACACCAGGTCTACCCCGCCGCCCGGGACACCAGGTCTACCCCGGGGACTTGGACACCAGGTCTACCCCGGGCCCTGGGACACCAGGTCTACCCCGCCGCCCGGGACACCAGGTCTACCCCGGGCCCTGGGACACCAGGTCTACCCCGCCGCCCGGGACACCAGGTCTACCCCGGGGACTTGGACACCAGGTCTACCCCGGGCCCTGGGACACCAGGTCTACCCCGCCGCCCGGGACACCAGGTCTACCCCGGGCCCTGGGACACCAGGTCTACCCCGCCGCCCGGGACACCAGGTCTACCCCGGGTCCTGGGACACCAGGTCTACCCCGCCGCCCGGGACACCAGGTCTACCCCGGGGACTTGGACACCAGGTCTACCCCGGGCCCTGGGACACCAGGTCTACCCCGGGGCCAGCGGGACACCAGGTCTACCCCGGGCCCTGGGACACCAGGTCTACCCCGCCGCCCGGGACAACAGGTCTATCCCCCGGGGCGGGCGGGACACCAGGTCTACCCCGGGGACATGGACACCAGGTCTACCCCGGGGCCCGGGACACCAGGTCTACCCCGGGCCCTGGGACACCAGGTCTACCCCGCCGCCCGGGACACCAGGTCTACCCCGGGGCCTTGGACACCAGGTCTACCCCGGGGACTTGGACACCAGGTCTACCCCGCCGCCCGGGACACCAGGTCTACCCCGGGCCCTGGGAC
>NC_080459.1:4924387-4931887 GCF_028018845.1 Melospiza georgiana
CGAGGCCCCCTTTTCAGCCGGGGCGGCTCGCTCTGCAGCAGGCGGCGGAACGGCAAAGGAGCGCGCGGATCGGGCTCTGGTCCCCCGTCCGCGCCCCATCGGGTTCGGGTCATTTTCAGCCTCTCTCTCGCTCTCTCTCTTCTCTCTCTCTCTCTCTCCATCATCCCCGCGGCTCAGCTCCAACCGCACCGCCGCCCGGCGCTGCTCGCGGCCGGCACCCACGGGCGCTCCCCGGACCGGGGCCGGCACCGGCACCTCGCGTGGCTTTTGAAGGACACCTGAAGGCTAGCGGGGCCACGCGGCCGTCACACAGCTGGGGTCGGTAAAGACGCCCTCCCCGGCAGCGGGAGGGGCGACACCTCGCCTGCGACGGGAAGCGAACTGGAAAAGGAGACCGCCCTGCCCGAGCACCGGACACCCCCGCCGTGACTTCCCCGCGACAGAGAAGCCCCGGAAGGAGAGCCGGCCGGCCGAGGGCCCTCTCCGACGCCACCCGAAAAGCCTCATCGATCGGGCGCGCAGCCGAGGAAGGAGCCGCGCCAACAGCGACAAGGGCCCCACGGCCACGGTCCTGGGACAACGGCGACGGCCGCCCAAGCCCCACCTGCGCGCCAACAGCGACAAGGGCCCCACGGCCACGGTCCTGGGACAACGGCGACGGCCGCCCAAGCCCCGCCTGCGGAGCGCTCGCGGCAGAGGAGGAGCGCGGGGGGTGCCGCCACCCGCCCGCCCGTCTTCCCGCGGGCTCCAACGGCTTCCCCTTTCGGCTAGGCAACGGCAGGACTGGGACTGGGCTGGCCCGCCAGGCCGGGGGGACTCGGCTTCCCCTTCCGGCCCGGGGAACCCGGCCGAGCGTGCGAGAAAAAGTGCCACCGGACCGCGCCACCGGCGGCCGGCTCTCCCTTTTCCGGGAAAAAATTGCCGGGGGAGCGGCACGACAAAAAGGCACATGGAGGCGCGTTCGCAACGATCCGTGCTAGCCACGGGGGCCGCGGGCACGGGGCACCGGGGACCCGGGGGGGCGAGACGCGAGACTCACTCCCCCCACGGACCCGCCGGCTTCCCGCTCGCTCCCTTCTCTCTCGCCGCCGCCGCGCGCCCCTTCGTCGCAACGCTTCTCGGTGCCGCGGCTTAGGGCCGCCGGAGAAAAATTAAGAAGATCCGCGGAGGCCGGGCGGGCGCCCCCACTCTGCCCGCACGCCGGCGCGCCTAAACCGCGGAAAAAAAAAAGCCGGGCCCGCGTGGCAACCCAGCCCGCCCGGCATAAGCGGCTCGGTCCGTGCGGCCACGACCGAGGTGGGCGAGGCGCCGCCGCCTCGCCCGGGACAAGTCCGGGGGGCTCCCTCCGTCGGGTGCCGGGTCCGTCAACTCCAAAAAACTCTGCCCGCCAACGCGGGTCCACGGCTTAAGGCCGAGGAAGGGGGATGGTTTCAACAACGCGGGCCGGGGACGGGGCGCCCCGACCCCGGGCTCCGCAGCTTTACCGGGCGGGCCGACCGCCGCCGAGGCGGACCGACAGCCCAAAAAAGTGCCCGCCGAGTGGGCCCCGGCTTAAGGCCAGGCACGAAAGGGACGAGGCGCCGCCGCCTCGCCCGCCACCGCTGCCCAGGGGGGCCGCCCCCCCTTGCGAATCGGCCGGCAGAAGCCGGGCCGGCGCGGGAAAGCTCGCAGCTTCTCTCTCCGCCTCGCCTCGAACGCCAAGCGGTTTCCCTCTCGGATCGTCTTTCGGCGGCCCTTCTCTCTCGGCCTCGCGGGCAGATCGCCCCGGTTCTCCGGCAGCCCTTCTCTCTCTCGGCCTCGCGGGCAGATCGCCCCGGTCCTCCGGCAGCCCTTCTCTCTTCTCGGCCTCGCGGGCAGATCGCCCCGGTTCTCCGGCAGCCCTTCTCTCTCTCGGCCTCGCGGGCAGATCGCCCCGGTCCTCCGGCAGCCCTTCTCTCTTCTCGGCCTCGCGGGCAGATCGCCCCGGTCCTCCGGCAGCCCTTCTCTCTCTCGGCCTCGCGGGCAGATCGCCCCGGTCCTCCGGCAGCCCTTCTCTCTCTCGGCCTCGCGGGCAGATCGCCCCGGTTCTCCGGCAGCCCTTCTCTCTCTCGGCCTCGCGGGCAGATCGCCCCGGTTCTCCGGCAGCCCTTCTCTCTCTCGGCCTCGCGGGCAGATCGCCCCGGTTCTCCGGCAGCCCTTCTCTCTCTCGGCCTCGCGGGCAGATCGCCCCGGTTCTCCGGCAGCCCTTCTCTCTCTCGGCCTCGCGGGCAGATCGCCCCCGGTTCTCCGGCAGCCCTTCTCTCTCTCGGCCTCGCGGGCAGATCGCCCCCGGTCCTCCGGCAGCCCTTCTCTCTCTCGGCCTCGCGGGCAGATCGCCCCCGGTCCTCCGGCAGCCCTTCTCTCTCTCGGCCTCGCGGGCAGATCGCCCCCGGTCCTCCGGCAGCCCTTCTCTCTCTCGGCCTCGCGGGCAGATCGCCCCCGGTCCTCCGGCAGCCCTTCTCTCTCTCGGCCTCGCGGGCAGATCGCCCCCGGTCCTCCGGCAGCCCTTCTCTCTCTCGGCCTCGCGGGCAGATCGCCCCGGTTCTCCGGCAGCCCTTCTCTCTCGGCCTCGCTGTGCCAAGCTTTTCCGGGAAAGACGGGAGCCGGGACAAAGCCACAGGCAGACTCGTCCCGGCTAGGCGGCACCTCCTCTGCCCTGCCGACCGCACCACCGCGGTCGCTCCCTTCCGCCTTAAACACAGGCACGGCATGAAGCCAACCTGTGGGGATGCGGCCCGTCACCTCGCTCCCATAATACAGACAGATGAGTCCGAAGGCGCCCAAGCCTCCAAGGGGACTGATGGAGCTCGACCGGGAAAAGGCGCCACCGCAGGCCGCCTCTTACGATGAGGCAGCCGGAGGCAGCCGGCAACAGCGACCCCTTGGAGAACTTCCGCAGCCGGCCGGGACAACAGGTCTACCCAGCACCGGCCGAAATACGACTAAGTCCCGCCGGATCCGGGGTAGACCTGGTGTCCCGCCGGCCCCGGGGTAGACCTGGTGTCCCCGGCCAGGGGGTAGACCTGGTGTCCCGCGGGCTCCGGGGTAGACCTGGTGTCCCGCCGGCCCCGGGGTAGACCTGGTGTCGCCGGCCCCGGGGTAGACCTGGTGTCCCCGGCCAGGGGGTAGACCTGGTGTCCCGCGGGCTCCGGGGTAGACCTGGTGTCCCGCCGGCCCCGGGGTAGACCTGGTGTCCCCGGCCACGGGGTAGACCTGGTGTCCCGCCGGCCCCGGGGTAGACCTGGTGTCCCGCGGGATCCGGGGTAGACCTGGTGTCCCGCCGGCCCCGGGGTAGACCTGGTGTCCCCGGCCACGGGGTAGACCTGGTGTCCCGCCGGATCCGGGGTAGACCTGGTGTCCCGGGCTCCGGGGTAGACCTGGTGTCCCGCCGGCCCCGGGGTAGACCTGGTGTCCCCGGCCACGGGGTAGACCTGGTGTCCCGCCGGCCCCGGGGTAGACCTGGTGTCCCGCGGGCTCCGGGGTAGACCTGGTGTCCCGCCGGCCCCGGGGTAGACCTGGTGTCCCCGGCCAGGGGGTAGACCTGGTGTCCCGCGGGATCCGGGGTAGACCTGGTGTCCCGCCGGCCCCGGGGTAGACCTGGTGTCCCCGGCCACGGGGTAGACCTGGTGTCCCCGGCCAGGGGGTAGACCTGGTGTCCCGCCGGCCCCGGGGTAGACCTGGTGTCCCCGGCCACGGGGTAGACCTGGTGTCCCGCCGGATCCGGGGTAGACCTGGTGTCCCGCCGGCCCCGGGGTAGACCTGGTGTCCCCGGCCACGGGGTAGACCTGGTGTCCCGCCGGATCCGGGGTAGACCTGGTGTCCCGGGCTCCGGGGTAGACCTGGTGTCCCGCCGGCCCCGGGGTAGACCTGGTGTCCCCGGCCACGGGGTAGACCTGGTGTCCCGCGGGATCCGGGGTAGACCTGGTGTCCCGCCGGCCCCGGGGTAGACCTGGTGTCCCCGGCCACGGGGTAGACCTGGTGTCCCGCCGGATCCGGGGTAGACCTGGTGTCCCGCCGACCCCGGGGTAGACCTGGTGTCCCCGGCCACGGGCTAGACCTGGTGTCCCGCCGGATCCGGGGTAGACCTGGTGTCCCGCCGGCCCCGGGGTAGACCTGGTGTCCCCGGCCACGGGCTAGACCTGGTGTCCCGCCGGATCCGGGGTAGACCTGGTGTCCCGCCGGCCCCGGGGTAGACCTGGTGTCCCCGGCCACGGGGTAGACCTGGTGTCCCGCCGGATCCGGGGTAGACCTGGTGTCCCGCCGGCCCCGGGGTAGACCTGGTGTCCCCGGCCACGGGGTAGACCTGGTGTCCCGCCGGCCCCGGGGTAGACCTGGTGTCCCGGGCTCCGGGGTAGACCTGGTGTCCCGCCGGCCCCGGGGTAGACCTGGTGTCCCCGGCCACGGGGTAGACCTGGTGTCCCGCGGGATCCGGGGTAGACCTGGTGTCCCGCCGGCCCCGGGGTAGACCTGGTGTCCCCGGCCACGGGGTAGACCTGGTGTCCCGCCGGATCCGGGGTAGACCTGGTGTCCCGGGCTCCGGGGTAGACCTGGTGTCCCGCCGGCCCCGGGGTAGACCTGGTGTCCCCGGCCACGGGGTAGACCTGGTGTCCCGCGGGATCCGGGGTAGACCTGGTGTCCCGCCGGCCCCGGGGTAGACCTGGTGTCCCCGGCCACGGGGTAGACCTGGTGTCCCGCCGGATCCGGGGTAGACCTGGTGTCCCGGGCGGCGGGGTAGACCTGGTGTCCCCGACCACGGGGTAGACCTGGTGTCCCGCCGGCCCCGGGGTAGACCTGGTGTCCCGGGCTCCGGGGTAGACCTGGTGTCCCCGGCCACGGGGTAGACCTGGTGTCCCGCCGGATCCGGGGTAGACCTGGTGTCCCGGGCTCCGGGGTAGACCTGGTGTCCCCGGCCACGGGGTAGACCTGGTGTCCCGCCGGATCCGGGGTAGACCTGGTGTCCCGCTGGATCCGGGGTAGACCTGGTGTCCCGCCGGCCCCGGGGTAGACCTGGTGTCCCCGGCCACGGGGTAGACCTGGTGTCCCGCCGGCCCCGGGGTAGACCTGGTGTCCCGGGCGGCGGGGTAGACCTGGTGTCCCGGGCCCCGGGGTAGACCTGGTGTCCTAATAACCGGGGTAGACCTGGTGTCCCGCGGCCCGGGGTAGACCTGGTGTCCCGGGCGGCGGGGTAGACCTGGTGTCCCGCGGCCCGGGGTAGACCTGGTGTCCCGCGGCCCGGGGTAGGCCAGGTGTCCCGGGCCCCGGGGTAGACCTGGTGTCCCGCGGCCCGGGGTAGACCTGGTGTCCAAGGCCCCGGGGTAGACCTGGTGTCCCGGGCGGCGGGGTAGACCTGTTGTCCCGGGCCCCGGGGTAGACCTGGTGTCCCGGGCGGCGGGGTAGACCTGGTGTCCCGGGGCCCGGGGTAGACCTGGTGTCCAAGGCCCCGGGGTAGACCTGGTGTCCCGGGGCCCGGGGTAGACCTGGTGTCCAAGGCCCCGGGGTAGACCTGGTGTCCCGGGGCCCGGGGTAGACCTGGTGTCCAAGGTCCCGGGGTAGACCTGGTGTCCCGGGCCCCGCGGTAGACCTTGTGTCCCGCCAGCCCCGGGGTAGACCTGGTGCCTCACCCTCCCCATCGAGCCTGGAGCCGGGCAACGCTCACAGCCTCATATCACCCCGGAGCCAGACGGCTCGATCGGCCCCGTCCCGCGCAATGAACCCCACCCCGCTTTCCAGATTAATACCTACTTCATGGCCGCTCTAGTCGCTTGGAACGAGAAACTCATCCGGAAAAAACAAACAGACCATAACCATTGGCACATTTTATTTCTCCTCCTTTCGTATCCAGAGCACTCCCAGCCGAGCCGACGGGCAACCCGTGCCCCGTGGTCTGCCTGCTGACACGCTGAACTGGCGAAACAGCGCCCCCGCCCCCGCCCCCGCCCCGTCCCACCCACGCCCTCCTGAGACCCTACACAGCCCGGCCCCCCTGGCCCCGATGCGGCTCGCCCCGCCCCGCCCAGCGGTAGAGGCGGCCGCCGCCGGCACCACCGCCAGCACACAGGCGGCCACTTTCGGGCGGGTTCTTTCACGGTCCGCAGAGGTCTTCCGCCCTCGACCTCAGTCCAGGGGGCCGTGGGGGCTCGGTGCCGAGGTGCCCGGGGCCGGCACGAAGCCGCCGGCCCTTGGCCCTCGTCCGCACACAGACACAGATACAGCGCCACACCCACCGACCCCCCCCCCCCCCCCGTGCGCACGCTCACTCCCCAAGGTCATCCCTTCAGGCCACCACACCGCCCCCTCGCCGCCCCCCGCCACCTGCCCCCGCCCCCCCGCCGGGCGGCGGGGCACGCCCACCCGCCCGCCCGCCTGCCTGGCTGCCCGTCCGCATGCACGCTCTCGCGTGCCCTCACTCCCTGGCCCTGGCCCCGTCCCCGTCCCCGCCACCGCCCCCTGCCCTTACCCCTGCCCTTGCCGTCTCTGTCGGAGCCGCCCACGCCCGTCGGCGGTTGGGGGCGCCCCACCCAGCCTCTCCCATCAGCCTCCCTGGCGCCGTCTGCATACCTTTCCCGCTTGCTAGGCACCCGTAGAGGAAGGCCGGCCAGGGACCACAGGTCTAGCCACGGGCTAGGCGGCCGTGAGCTAGGGCCGGCGCGGGACACCAGGTCTACCCCGGGCCCTGGGACACCAGGTCTACCCCGCCGCCCGGGACAACAGGTCTATCCCCCGGGGCGGGCGGGACACCAGGACTACCCCGGGGACATGGACACCAGGTCTACCCCGGGGCCCGGGACACCAGGTCTACCCCGGGGCCTTGGACACCAGGTCTACCCCGGGGCCCGGGACACCAGGTCTACCCCGGGCCCTGGGACACCAGGTCTACCCCGCCGCCCGGGACAACAGGTCTACCCCGGGGCCTTGGACACCAGGTCTACCCAGGGTATTAGGACACCAGGTCTACCCCGGGCCCTGGGACACCAGGTCTACCCCGCCGCCCGGGACACCAGGTCTACCCCGGGCCCTGGGACACCAGGTCTACCCCGCCGCCCGGGACACCAGGTCTACCCCGGGTCCTGGGACACCAGGTCTACCCCGCCGCCCGGGACACCAGGTCTACCCCGGGGACTTGGACACCAGGTCTACCCCGGGCCCTGGGACACCAGGTCTACCCCGCCGCCCGGGACACCAGGTCTACCCCGGGCCCTGGGACACCAGGTCTACCCCGCCGCCCGGGACACCAGGTCTACCCCGGGGACTTGGACACCAGGTCTACCCCGGGCCCTGGGACACCAGGTCTACCCCGCCGCCCGGGACACCAGGTCTACCCCGGGCCCTGGGACACCAGGTCTACCCCGCCGCCCGGGACACCAGGTCTACCCCGGGTCCTGGGACACCAGGTCTACCCCGCCGCCCGGGACACCAGGTCTACCCCGGGGACTTGGACACCAGGTCTACCCCGGGCCCTGGGACACCAGGTCTACCCCGGGG
>NC_080459.1:4944387-4951887 GCF_028018845.1 Melospiza georgiana
CTCTCTCTCTCTGGGCTCTCTCTTTCTCTTCTCTCTGGGCTTTCCTCGCTCGCGCGCTTCCCCGGGGCCCGCGCCCCGCTTCGAGACTCGGCCTCGCGCTGGAAGTCAGGGCGCGCGGCGCGCGGAACGGGGCTCGGCCGGGGCTGACCCGCCCCCCCACAAAGCCGAACCACCCGCCCGCCGGCCGGTCGCCGGCGAAGCGACCGGCCGCCGGCGAGGTTGGGCCGAGCGGGGCACGCTCGCAGGGAGCGAAACCCCGCCCGGCGCGTCCCCCCACCGGGCCGCGCGGAAAGCACCGGACGTGCTAGAGGAGACAGCGACCCGACGAGGCGGGCGCGGCCCGGACACCGAGGCCCCCTTTTCAGCCGGGGCGGCTCGCTCTGCAGCAGGCGGCGGAACGGCAAAGGAGCGCGCGGATCGGGCTCTGGTCCCCCGTCCGCGCCCCATCGGGTTCGGGTCATTTTCAGCCTCTCTCTCGCTCTCTCTCTTCTCTCTCTCTCTCTCTCTCCATCATCCCCGCGGCTCAGCTCCAACCGCACCGCCGCCCGGCGCTGCTCGCGGCCGGCACCCACGGGCGCTCCCCGGACCGGGGCCGGCACCGGCACCTCGCGTGGCTTTTGAAGGACACCTGAAGGCTAGCGGGGCCACGCGGCCGTCACACAGCTGGGGTCGGTAAAGACGCCCTCCCCGGCAGCGGGAGGGGTGACACCTCGCCTGCGACGGGAAGCGAACTGGAAAAGGAGACCGCCCTGCCCGAGCACCGGACACCCCCGCCGTGACTTCCCCGCGACAGAGAAGCCCCGGAAGGAGAGCCGGCCGGCCGAGGGCCCTCTCCGACGCCACCCGAAAAGCCTCATCGATCGGGCGCGCAGCCGAGGAAGGAGCCGCGCCAACAGCGACAAGGGCCCCACGGCCACGGTCCTGGGACAACGGCGACGGCCGCCCAAGCCCCACCTGCGCGCCAACAGCGACAAGGGCCCCACGGCCACGGTCCTGGGACAACGGCGACGGCCGCCCAAGCCCCGCCTGCGGAGCGCTCGCGGCAGAGGAGGAGCGCGGGGGGTGCCGCCACCCGCCCGCCCGTCTTCCCGCGGGCTCCAACGGCTTCCCCTTTCGGCTAGGCAACGGCAGGACTGGGACTGGGCTGGCCCGCCAGGCCGGGGGGACTCGGCTTCCCCTTCTGGCCCGGGGAACCCGGCCGAGCGTGCGAGAAAAAGTGCCACCGGACCGCGCCACCGGCGGCCGGCTCTCCCTTTTCCGGGAAAAAATTGCCGGGGGAGCGGCACGACAAAAAGGCACATGGAGGCGCGTTCGCAACGATCCGTGCTAGCCACGGGGGCCGCGGGCACGGGGCACCGGGGACCCGGGGGGGCGAGACGCGAGACTCACTCCCCCCACGGACCCGCCGGCTTCCCGCTCGCTCCCTTCTCTCTCGCCGCCGCCGCGCGCCCCTTCGTCGCAACGCTTCTCGGTGCCGCGGCTTAGGGCCGCCGGAGAAAAATTAAGAAGATCCGCGGAGGCCGGGCGGGCGCCCCCACTCTGCCCGCACGCCGGCGCGCCTAAACCGCGGAAAAAAAAAAGCCGGGCCCGCGTGGCAACCCAGCCCGCCCGGCATAAGCGGCTCGGTCCGTGCGGCCACGACCGAGGTGGGCGAGGCGCCGCCGCCTCGCCCGGGACAAGTCCGGGGGGCTCCCTCCGTCGGGTGCCGGGTCCGTCAACTCCAAAAAACTCTGCCCGCCAACGCGGGTCCACGGCTTAAGGCCGAGGAAGGGGGATGGTTTCAACAACGCGGGCCGGGGACGGGGCGCCCCGACCCCGGGCTCCGCAGCTTTACCGGGCGGGCCGACCGCCGCCGAGGCGGACCGACAGCCCAAAAAAGTGCCCGCCGAGTGGGCCCCGGCTTAAGGCCAGGCACGAAAGGGACGAGGCGCCGCCGCCTCGCCCGCCACCGCTGCCCAGGGGGGCCGCCCCCCCTTGCGAATCGGCCGGCAGAAGCCGGGCCGGCGCGGGAAAGCTCGCAGCTTCTCTCTCCGCCTCGCCTCGAACGCCAAGCGGTTTCCCTCTCGGATCGTCTTTCGGCAGCCCTTCTCTCTCGGCCTCGCGGGCAGATCGCCCCCGGTCCTCCGGCAGCCCTTCTCTCTCTCGGCCTCGCGGGCAGATCGCCCCGGTCCTCCGGCAGCCCTTCTCTCTCTCGGCCTCGCGGGCAGATCGCCCCGGTCCTCCGGCAGCCCTTCTCTCTCTCGGCCTCGCGGGCAGATCGCCCCGGTCCTCCGGCAGCCCTTCTCTCTCTCGGCCTCGCGGGCAGATCGCCCCGGTCCTCCGGCAGCCCTTCTCTCTCTCGGCCTCGCGGGCAGATCGCCCCGGTCCTCCGGCAGCCCTTCTCTCTCTCGGCCTCGCGGGCAGATCGCCCCGGTCCTCCGGCAGCCCTTCTCTCTCTCGGCCTCGCGGGCAGATCGCCCCGGTCCTCCGGCAGCCCTTCTCTCTCTCGGCCTCGCGGGCAGATCGCCCCGGTTCTCCGGCAGCCCTTCTCTCTCTCGGCCTCGCGGGCAGATCGCCCCGGTTCTCCGGCAGCCCTTCTCTCTCTCGGCCTCGCGGGCAGATCGCCCCGGTTCTCCGGCAGCCCTTCTCTCTCTCGGCCTCGCGGGCAGATCGCCCCGGTTCTCCGGCAGCCCTTCTCTCTCTCGGCCTCGCGGGCAGATCGCCCCGGTTCTCCGGCAGCCCTTCTCTCTCTCGGCCTCGCGGGCAGATCGCCCCGGTTCTCCGGCAGCCCTTCTCTCTCTCGGCCTCGCGGGCAGATCGCCCCGGTTCTCCGGCAGCCCTTCTCTCTCTCGGCCTCGCTGTGCCAAGCTTTTCCGGGAAAGACGGGAGCCGGGACAAAGCCACAGGCAGACTCGTCCCGGCTAGGCGGCACCTCCTCTGCCCTGCCGACCGCACCACCGCGGTCGCTCCCTTCCGCCTTAAACACAGGCACGGCATGAAGCCAACCTGTGGGGATGCGGCCCGTCACCTCGCTCCCATAATACGGACAGATGAGTCCGAAGGCGCCCAAGCCTCCAAGGGGACTGATGGAGCTCGACCGGAAAAAGGCGCCACCGCAGGCCGCCTCTTACGATGAGGCAGCCGGAGGCAGCCGGCAACAGCGACCCCTTGGAGAACTTCCGCAGCCGGCCGGGACAACAGGTCTACCCAGCACCGGCCGAAATACGACTAAGTCCCGCCGGATCCGGGGTAGACCTGGTGTCCCGCCGGCCCCGGGGTAGACCTGGTGTCCCCGGCCACGGGGTAGACCTGGTGTCCCGCCGGATCCGGGGTAGACCTGGTGTCCCGGGCTCCGGGGTAGACCTGGTGTCCCGCCGGCCCCGGGGTAGACCTGGTGTCCCCGGCCACGGGGTAGACCTGGTGTCCCGCGGGCTCCGGGGTAGACCTGGTGTCCCGCCGGCCCCGGGGTAGACCTGGTGTCCCCGGCCACGGGGTAGACCTGGTGTCCCGCCGGCCCCGGGGTAGACCTGGTGTCCCGGGCTCCGGGGTAGACCTGGTGTCCCGCCGGCCCCGGGGTAGACCTGGTGTCCCCGGCCAGGGGGTAGACCTGGTGTCCCGCGGGATCCGGGGTAGACCTGGTGTCCCGCCGGCCCCGGGGTAGACCTGGTGTCCCCGGCCACGGGGTAGACCTGGTGTCCCGCCGGCCCCGGGGTAGACCTGGTGTCCCGGGCTCCGGGGTAGACCTGGTGTCCCGCCGGCCCCGGGGTAGACCTGGTGTCCCCGGCCAGGGGGTAGACCTGGTGTCCCGCGGGATCCGGGGTAGACCTGGTGTCCCGCCGGCCCCGGGGTAGACCTGGTGTCCCCGGCCACGGGGTAGACCTGGTGTCCCGCCGGATCCGGGGTAGACCTGGTGTCCCGGGCTCCGGGGTAGACCTGGTGTCCCGCCGGCCCCGGGGTAGACCTGGTGTCCCCGGCCACGGGGTAGACCTGGTGTCCCGCGGGATCCGGGGTAGACCTGGTGTCCCGCCGGCCCCGGGGTAGACCTGGTGTCCCCGGCCACGGGGTAGACCTGGTGTCCCGCCGGATCCGGGGTAGACCTGGTGTCCCGCCGGCCCCGGGGTAGACCTGGTGTCCCCGGCCACGGGGTAGACCTGGTGTCCCGCCGGATCCGGGGTAGACCTGGTGTCCCGGGCTCCGGGGTAGACCTGGTGTCCCGCCGGCCCCGGGGTAGACCTGGTGTCCCCGGCCACGGGGTAGACCTGGTGTCCCGCCGGATCCGGGGTAGACCTGGTGTCCCGCCGGCCCCGGGGTAGACCTGGTGTCCCCGGCCACGGGGTAGACCTGGTGTCCCGCCGGCCCCGGGGTAGACCTGGTGTCCCGGGCTCCAGGGTAGACCTGGTGTCCCGCCGGCCCCGGGGTAGACCTGGTGTCCCCGGCCACGGGGTAGACCTGGTGTCCCGCGGGATCCGGGGTAGACCTGGTGTCCCGCCGGCCCCGGGGTAGACCTGGTGTCCCCGGCCACGGGGTAGACCTGGTGTCCCGCCGGATCCGGGGTAGACCTGGTGTCCCGGGCTCCGGGGTAGACCTGGTGTCCCGCCGGCCCCGGGGTAGACCTGGTGTCCCCGGCCACGGGGTAGACCTGGTGTCCCGCGGGATCCGGGGTAGACCTGGTGTCCCGCCGGCCCCGGGGTAGACCTGGTGTCCCCGGCCACGGGGTAGACCTGGTGTCCCGCCGGATCCGGGGTAGACCTGGTGTCCTGCCGGACCCGGGGTAGACCTGGTGTCCCCGGCCACGGGGTAGACCTGGTGTCCCGCCGGCCCCGGGGTAGACCTGGTGTCCCGGGCTCCGGGATAGACCTGGTGTCCCGCCGGCCCCGGGGTAGACCTGGTGTCCCCGGCCAGGGGGTAGACCTGGTGTCCCGCGGGATCCGGGGTAGACCTGGTGTCCCGCCGGCCCCGGGGTAGACCTGGTGTCCCCGGCCACGGGGTAGACCTGGTGTCCCGCCGGATCCGGGGTAGACCTGGTGTCCCGGGCGGCGGGGTAGACCTGGTGTCCCCGACCACGGGGTAGACCTGGTGTCCCGCCGGCCCCGGGGTAGACCTGGTGTCCCGGGCTCCGGGGTAGACCTGGTGTCCCCGGCCACGGGGTAGACCTGGTGTCCCGCCGGATCCGGGGTAGACCTGGTGTCCCGGGCTCCGGGGTAGACCTGGTGTCCCCGGCCACGGGGTAGACCTGGTGTCCCGCCGGATCCGGGGTAGACCTGGTGTCCCGCTGGATCCGGGGTAGACCTGGTGTCCCGCCGGCCCCGGGGTAGACCTGGTGTCCCCGGCCACGGGGTAGACCTGGTGTCCCGCCGGCCCCGGGGTAGACCTGGTGTCCCGGGCGGCGGGGTAGACCTGGTGTCCCGCCGGACCCGGGGTAGACCTGGTGTCCCCGGCCACGGGGTAGACCTGGTGTCCCGCCGCATCCGGGGAAGACCTGGTGTCCCGGGCTCCGGGGTAGACCTGGTGTCCCGCCGGCCCCGGGGTAGACCTGGTGTCCCCGGCCACGGGGTAGACCTGGTGTCCCGCCGGACCCGGGGTAGACCTGGTGTCCCGGGCCCCGGGGTAGACCTGGTGTCCCGCCGGATCCGGGGTAGACCTGGTGTCCCGGGCGGCGGGGTAGACCTGGTGTCCCGCGGCCCGGGGTAGACCTGGTGTCCCGGGCGGCGGGGTAGACCTGGTGTCCCGCGGCCCGGGGTAGACCTGGTGTCCCGGGCCCCGGGGTAGACCTGGTGTCCCGGACCCCGGGGTAGACCTGGTGTCCCCGGCCACGGGGTAGACCTGGTGTCCCCGGCCACGGGGTAGACCTGGTGTCCCGCCGGATCCGGGGTAGACCTGGTGTCCCGCCGGCCCCGGGGTAGACCTGGTGTCCCGGGCCCCGGGGTAGACCTGGTGTCCCGCCGGATCCGGGGTAGACCTGGTGTCCCGGGCCCCGGGGTAGACCTGGTGTCCCGGGCGGCGGGGTAGACCTGGTGTCCCGCGGCCCGGGGTAGACCTGGTGTCCCGGGCGGCGGGGTAGACCTGGTGTCCCGCGGCCCGGGGTAGGCCTGGTGTCCCGGGCCCCGGGGTAGACCTGGTGTCCCGGACCCCGGGGTAGACCTGGTGTCCTGCCGGCCCCGCGGTAGACCTGGTGTCCCGCGGCCCGGGGTAGACCTGGTGTCCCGGGCGGCGGGGTAGACCTGGTGTCCAAGTCCCCGGGGTAGACCTGGTGTCCAAGGCCCCGGGGTAGACCTGGTGTCCCGGGCGGCGGGGTAGACCTGGTGTCCCAGGGCCCGGGGTAGACCTGGTGTCCCGGGCGGCGGGGTAGACCTGGTGTCCCAGGGCCCGGGGTAGACCTGGTGTCCCGCCGGCCCCGGGGTAGACCTGGTGTCCCCGGCCACGGGGTAGACCTGGTGTCCTGCCGGACCCGGGGTAGACCTGGTGTCCCCGGCCACGGGGTAGACCTGGTGTCCCGCCGGTTCCGGGGTAGACCTGGTGTCCCCGGCCACGGGGTAGAGCTGGTGTCCCGCCGCATCCGGGGAAGACCTGGTGTCCCGGGCTCCGGGGTAGACCTGGTGTCCCGCCGGCCCCGGGGTAGACCTGGTGTCCCCGGCCACGGGGTAGACCTGGTGTCCCGCCGGATCCGGGGTAGACCTGGTGTCCCGCCGGCCCCGGGGTAGACCTGGTGTCCCGGGCCCCGGGGTAGACCTGGTGTCCCGCCGGATCCGGGGTAGACCTGGTGTCCCGGGCCCCGGGGTAGACCTGGTGTCCCGGGCGGCGGGGTAGACCTGGTGTCCCGCGGCCCGGGGTAGACCTGGTGTCCCGGGCGGCGGGGTAGACCTGGTGTCCCGCGGCCCGGGGTAGGCCTGGTGTCCCGGGCCCCGGGGTAGACCTGGTGTCCCGGACCCCGGGGTAGACCTGGTGTCCTGCCGGCCCCGGGGTAGACCTGGTGTCCCGCGGCCCGGGGTAGACCTGGTGTCCCGGGCGGCGGGGTAGACCTGGTGTCCCGGGGCCCGGGGTAGACCTGGTGTCCAAGGCCCCGGGGTAGACCTGGTGTCCCGGGGCCCGGGGTAGACCTGGTGTCCAAGGCCCCGGGGTAGACCTCTTGTCCCGGGGCCCGGGGTAGACCTGGTGTCCAAGGTCCTGGGGTAGACCTGGTGTCCCGGGCCCCGGGGTAGACCTTGTGTCCCGCCGGCCCCGGGGTAGACCTTGTGCCTCACCCTCCCCATCGAGCCCGGAGCCGGGCAACGCTCACAGCCTCATATCACCCCGGAGCCAGACGGCTCGATCGGCCCCGTCCCGCGCAATGAACCCCACCCCGCTTTCCAGATTAATACCTACTTCATGGCCGCTCTAGTCGCTTGGAACGAGAAACTCATCCGGAAAAAACAAACAGACCATAACCATTGGCACATTTTATTTCTCCTCCTTTCGTATCCAGAGCACTCCCAGCCGAGCCGACGGGCAACCCGTGCCCCGTGGTCTGCCTGCTGACACGCT
>NC_080459.1:4959387-4961887 GCF_028018845.1 Melospiza georgiana
AAGGGGACCGGGGCCGCCGAGGGAAACGCTTCCCTCGCCGAACCGCCTGACCGCCTTCCCTCCGGGCACCGGCGGGACGCCGCCGCCCGCCGCCCGCCGCGGGCAACGGGCCTGCGAGGCGACCCCAGCCGCGCCGCCGGGGTGGCCCCCGGACGGCGATTGATCGTCAAGCGACGCTCAGACAGGCGTAGCCCCGGGAGGAACCCGGGGCCGCAAGTGCGTTCGAAGTGTCGATGATCAATGTGTCCTGCAATTCACATTAATTCTCGCAGCTAGCTGCGTTCTTCATCGACGCACGAGCCGAGTGATCCACCGCTAAGAGTTGTCTGGCTTTCGGGCGCCGCTCACGCCGAGCGGCCCCTTTGTCTCTCGCGCCGAGGACGCGCGGGCGCGCGCCTGGCTTCGACCGTACGAGCACACAGAGAAACGGAAGGGGAAAAAAGAGATCGGAGAAGCCCACGCTCCGAAGGACCGCCAAGAGGCGGGGGAGCCCGCGCCCCCGACCGCCTCCCCCCGCGAGGGGAGACGCCGACCTCACATGCCGTCCTTCGGAGGCGGCCCAGGCGCCCGGGCTCGGCCCGGCCTCCGCGCGGAGGGCCACGCGGCGCGCGCCGGGCACGCGGGGGGCACGGCGGCCCGCCCGCTCTCGCTTTCACGGGACGACGCGCACACGCACACACACGGCTCGGGCCACACGCGGCCGGGGGCGCGGCCGTCGGCCCCCGCACACGCCGGCTCCCCTTCGGCCCCCTTCACCGCGGGGCTCGCGGCGCGCCGCCGCGCCGCCGCGCGGCCGGCTCTCTCTCTTCCACGGCGGCCTCACCCCGCTCGAGACGGCACGCGACGACGGCCGTGCCGCCGGCGCGCCTTCCCGCCCGGCGGGACCGCTCCCGCCGGGCGGGCCAGCGTCCGGGCGGACGCGCTCCGCCGCCGGCCCCGGAGGCGGACGCCACCGAGACCCGAGCCGGCGTCGCCAGCGCCCGAGGCCTGCCGGACGGCAGGCCCCGCCGTCGCCGGGGCCGCACTCCCGGGGCCGCCGCCGCCGCGTCGCACCGCCGGGGCCCCTTGCCTCGGCACGCGCCCGGCGGAAGGCGTACGGCGCTGAGCCGGGGGGCAACGCCCGCTCTCCTCGTTTTCACGCGGAGACCGGGCGGGGGAAGCGCCCCCGCGGCCGCCCGCACGCCTTCCTACGGCCCACACGCGGCCGGGAAGGGCGACGGAGGACGCGACGTGCAGGGCCCGGGACGGGACCGCCGCCGGCGACGGCGGGCGCCCTCCGGCCGACCGTCCCCGCTGGGGGGGACACCCGTCGAGCGGCGCCGCCGCCGCTCGGCACGGGGTCGCCCGCGCTCGCGGGCCTCCGCCGACGGAGGGCCCGCCGGACGCTCGCCCCCCGGGCGGGCGGGCGATCGAGCCGGGCGGGGGACGGCCGGCGGACGGCGCCGCCGGTGCGTTCGAGGAGGAAAGGCCGCCGAGGGGAGAGGGGCCGGACGCGCGGGACGCGGCGCCGCGCGCGCGAGAGACCGCGGCAAGCGGGCCGAGGAGAGAGCGCGGCGGGCCCCGGCGGCCGCAACCCCGCGGCCGAGGAAAGGCAGAGAGCGGGCGCTCTCTGCCGGCGTCGCCCGTTACGACGAGGCGAGCGGGTCGGCCCCCGCGGCCGACCGCGCGACGCGGCCTCTCCGCCGAGGCCGGGCCGCGGAGAGGGGGGGGCAGGGCGCCCCTCCCCGGCGCGGCGCGGTTACCCCCGCGCGCCGCGCGCGGCGGGGACGACGACGACGACGACCGCGACGGAGGGAGCGCGGCCGGCGGCCGCGGACACCACCGCAGGGGCTCGGCGGGAGTAGCTGCTCCCCACCCCTCAGTGGCGCCGCACCGCCGCCCGGCGACAACCACCGCCGCCGCCGCCGCCGCCGCCGCCGGCACCGCCGCCGCCACGGCGGGCCGCGCCGAGCCGCCCGAGTCTTTAAACCGCCGCCCGGCTCGCCGGCCCCCTTTCGGCACCCCCGCAGCGGCGTTTGGCGACGCCGAGGGGGGAAACCTGGCGGGGGAACCGCCGAGGCGCGGAGCGCTAGGTACCTGGCCCTGGGGCGAGGGAAACGACCTGCATGGCCCCGCCGGGGTGCCTCCCCCGCTGCCGCCCTCGGGGGAGCGTCCACCGGCGGGGGCGCGCCCGCCGTCTGCCGCCACCACCGCGGCGTCCTTCTCGGGGCCCGGGGTTTCCCTCAGTAGCCCGGCGCTGCGCCCGAGAGGACCGCCGCGGCTCGGGCCGCCCCGCCGGCGCGGGGACGCGGCCCGGCCGCCGAGCGCGCCGCGCCGCGCGCGCGCGCGCGCGGCCCGAAGCGCGGCCCGGAACGCCCGGAGGGCTCGGCCCTCGGCCGCGCGAGGGGCACCGCTCGGCCCGAGAGCGGGAGCTCCGCCGACGTGGCAAAGCCCCGCTCCCCGGTGCGGGAAGGGCCGGAGGAGCCGCCTCCTCCGAGCCCCGAAGGCGCCCCCGCCACCC
>NC_080459.1:4966887-4974387 GCF_028018845.1 Melospiza georgiana
AGCTCGCAGCTTCTCTCTCCGCCTCGCCTCGAACGCCAAGCGGTTTCCCTCTCGGATCGTCTTTCGGCAGCCCTTCTCTCTCGGCCTCGCGGGCAGATCGCCCCCGGTCCTCCGGCAGCCCTTCTCTCTCTCGGCCTCGCGGGCAGATCGCCCCGGTCCTCCGGCAGCCCTTCTCTCTCTCGGCCTCGCGGGCAGATCGCCCCGGTCCTCCGGCAGCCCTTCTCTCTCTCGGCCTCGCGGGCAGATCGCCCCGGTTCTCCGGCAGCCCTTCTCTCTCTCGGCCTCGCGGGCAGATCGCCCCGGTCCTCCGGCAGCCCTTCTCTCTCTCGGCCTCGCGGGCAGATCGCCCCGGTTCTCCGGCAGCCCTTCTCTCTCTCGGCCTCGCGGGCAGATCGCCCCGGTTCTCCGGCAGCCCTTCTCTCTCTCGGCCTCGCGGGCAGATCGCCCCGGTTCTCCGGCAGCCCTTCTCTCTCTCGGCCTCGCGGGCAGATCGCCCCCGGTCCTCCGGCAGCCCTTCTCTCTCTCGGCCTCGCGGGCAGATCGCCCCCGGTCCTCCGGCAGCCCTTCTCTCTCTCGGCCTCGCGGGCAGATCGCCCCGGTCCTCCGGCAGCCCTTCTCTCTCTCGGCCTCGCGGGCAGATCGCCCCGGTTCTCCGGCAGCCCTTCTCTCTCTCGGCCTCGCGGGCAGATCGCCCCGGTTCTCCGGCAGCCCTTCTCTCTCTCGGCCTCGCGGGCAGATCGCCCCGGTTCTCCGGCAGCCCTTCTCTCTCTCGGCCTCGCGGGCAGATCGCCCCGGTTCTCCGGCAGCCCTTCTCTCTCTCGGCCTCGCGGGCAGATCGCCCCGGTTCTCCGGCAGCCCTTCTCTCTCTCGGCCTCGCGGGCAGATCGCCCCGGTTCTCCGGCAGCCCTTCTCTCTCTCGGCCTCGCGGGCAGATCGCCCCGGTTCTCCGGCAGCCCTTCTCTCTCTCGGCCTCGCGGGCAGATCGCCCCGGTTCTCCGGCAGCCCTTCTCTCTCTCGGCCTCGCGGGCAGATCGCCCCGGTTCTCCGGCAGCCCTTCTCTCTCGGCCTCGCTGTGCCAAGCTTTTCCGGGAAAGACGGGAGCCGGGACAAAGCCACAGGCAGACTCGTCCCGGCTAGGCGGCACCTCCTCTGCCCTGCCGACCGCACCACCGCGGTCGCTCCCTTCCGCCTTAAACACAGGCACGGCATGAAGCCAACCTGTGGGGATGCGGCCCGTCACCTCGCTCCCATAATACGGACAGATGAGTCCGAAGGCGCCCAAGCCTCCAAGGGGACTGATGGAGCTTGACCGGGAAAAGGCGCCACCGCAGGCCGCCTCTTACGATGAGGCAGCCGGAGGCAGCCGGCAACAGCGACCCCTTGGAGAACTTCCGCAGCCGGCCGGGACAACAGGTCTACCCAGCACCGGCCGAAATACGACTAAGTCCCGCCGGATCCGGGGTAGACCTGGTGTCCCGCCGGCCCCGGGGTAGACCTGGTGTCCCCGGCCACGGGGTAGACCTGGTGTCCCGCCGGATCCGGGGTAGACCTGGTGTCCCGGGCTCCGGGGTAGACCTGGTGTCCCGCCGGCCCCGGGGTAGACCTGGTGTCCCCGGCCACGGGGTAGACCTGGTGTCCCGCGGGCTCCGGGGTAGACCTGGTGTCCCGCCGGCCCCGGGGTAGACCTGGTGTCCCCGGCCACGGGGTAGACCTGGTGTCCCGCCGGCCCCGGGGTAGACCTGGTGTCCCGGGCTCCGGGGTAGACCTGGTGTCCCGCCGGCCCCGGGGTAGACCTGGTGTCCCCGGCCAGGGGGTAGACCTGGTGTCCCGCGGGATCCGGGGTAGACCTGGTGTCCCGCCGGCCCCGGGGTAGACCTGGTGTCCCCGGCCACGGGGTAGACCTGGTGTCCCGCCGGATCCGGGGTAGACCTGGTGTCCCGGGCTCCGGGGTAGACCTGGTGTCCCGCCGGCCCCGGGGTAGACCTGGTGTCCCCGGCCACGGGGTAGACCTGGTGTCCCGCGGGCTCCGGGGTAGACCTGGTGTCCCGCCGGCCCCGGGGTAGACCTGGTGTCCCCGGCCACGGGGTAGACCTGGTGTCCCGCCGGCCCCGGGGTAGACCTGGTGTCCCGGGCTCCGGGGTAGACCTGGTGTCCCGCCGGCCCCGGGGTAGACCTGGTGTCCCCGGCCAGGGGGTAGACCTGGTGTCCCGCGGGATCCGGGGTAGACCTGGTGTCCCGCCGGCCCCGGGGTAGACCTGGTGTCCCGCCGGCCCCGGGGTAGACCTGGTGTCCCGAGCTCCGGGGTAGACCTGGTGTCCCGCCGGCCCCGGGGTAGACCTGGTGTCCCGCGGGATCCGGGGTAGACCTGGTGTCCCGCCGGCCCCGGGGTAGACCTGGTGTCCCCGGCCACGGGGTAGACCTGGTGTCCCGCCGGATCCGGGGTAGACCTGGTGTCCCGCCGGCCCCGGGGTAGACCTGGTGTCCCCGGCCACGGGGTAGACCTGGTGTCCCGCCGGATCCGGGGTAGACCTGGTGTCCCGCCGGCCCCGGGGTAGACCTGGTGTCCCCGGCCACGGGGTAGACCTGGTGTCCCGCCGGCCCCGGGGTAGACCTGGTGTCCCGGGCTCCGGGGTAGACCTGGTGTCCCGCCGGCCCCGGGGTAGACCTGGTGTCCCCGGCCACGGGGTAGACCTGGTGTCCCGCCGGATCCGGGGTAGACCTGGTGTCCCGCCGGCCCCGGGGTAGACCTGGTGTCCCCGGCCACGGGGTAGACCTGGTGTCCCGCGGGATCCGGGGTAGACCTGGTGTCCCGCCGGCCCCGGGGTAGACCTGGTGTCCCCGGCCACGGGGTAGACCTGGTGTCCCGCCGGATCCGGGGTAGACCTGGTGTCCCGGGCGGCGGGGTAGACCTGGTGTCCCCGGCCACGGGGTAGACCTGGTGTCCCGCGGGATCCGGGGTAGACCTGGTGTCCCGCCGGCCCCGGGGTAGACCTGGTGTCCCCGGCCACGGGGTAGACCTGGTGTCCCGCCGGATCCGGGGTAGACCTGGTGTCCCGGGCGGCGGGGTAGACCTGGTGTCCCGCCGGCCCCGGGGTAGACCTGGTGTCCCCGGCCACGGGGTAGACCTGGTGTCCCGCCGGATCCGGGGTAGACCTGGTGTCCCGGGCGGCGGGGTAGACCTGGTGTCCCCGGCCACGGGGTAGACCTGGTGTCCCGCCGGCCCCGGGGTAGACCTGGTGTCCCGGGCTCCGGGATAGACCTGGTGTCCCGCCGGCCCCGGGGTAGACCTGGTGTCCCCGGCCAGGGGGTAGACCTGGTGTCCCGCGGGATCCGGGGTAGACCTGGTGTCCCGCCGGCCCCGGGGTAGACCTGGTGTCCCCGGCCACGGGGTAGACCTGGTGTCCCGCCGGATCCGGGGTAGACCTGGTGTCCCGGGCGGCGGGGTAGACCTGGTGTCCCCGACCACGGGGTAGACCTGGTGTCCCGCCGGCCCCGGGGTAGACCTGGTGTCCCCGGCTCCGGGGTAGACCTGGTGTCCCCGGCCACGGGGTAGACCTGGTGTCCCGCCGGATCCGGGGTAGACCTGGTGTCCCGGGCTCCGGGGTAGACCTGGTGTCCCCGGCCACGGGGTAGACCTGGTGTCCCGCCGGATCCGGGGTAGACCTGGTGTCCCGCTGGATCCGGGGTAGACCTGGTGTCCCGCCGGCCCCGGGGTAGACCTGGTGTCCCCGGCCACGGGGTAGACCTGGTGTCCCGCCGGATCCGGGGTAGACCTGGTGTCCCGGGCGGCGGGGTAGACCTGGTGTCCCGCCGGCCCCGGGGTAGACCTGGTGTCCCCGGCCACGGGGTAGACCTGGTGTCCCGCCGGATCCGGGGTAGACCTGGTGTCCCGGGCGGCGGGGTAGACCTGGTGTCCCCGGCCACGGGGTAGACCTGGTGTCCCGCCGGCCCCGGGGTAGACCTGGTGTCCCGGGCTCCGGGATAGACCTGGTGTCCCGCCGGCCCCGGGGTAGACCTGGTGTCCCCGGCCCCGGGGTAGACCTGGTGTCCCGGGCGGCGGGGTCGACCTGGTGTCCCGCGGCCCGGGGTAGACCTGGTGTCCCGGGCGGCGGGGTAGACCTGGTGTCCCGGGGCCCGGGGTAGACCTGGTGTCCAAGGCCCCGGGGTAGACCTGGTGTCCCGGGGCCCGGGGTAGACCTGGTGTCCAAGGCCCCGGGGTAGACCTGGTGTCCCGGGGCCCGGGGTAGACCTGGTGTCCAAGGTCCCGGGGTAGACCTGGTGTCCCGGGCCCCGGGGTAGACCTTGTGTCCCGCCGGCCCCGGGGTAGACCTGGTGCCTCACCCTCCCCATCGAGCCCGGAGCCGGGCAACGCTCGCAGCCTCATATCACCCCGGAGCCAGACGGCTCGATCGGCCCCGTCCCGCGCAATGAACCCCACCCCGCTTTCCAGATTAATACCTACTTCATGGCCGCTCTAGTCGCTTGGAACGAGAAACTCATCCGGAAAAAACAAACAGACCATAACCATTGGCACATTTTATTTCTCCTCCTTTCGTATCCAGAGCACTCCCAGCCGAGCCGACGGGCAACCCGTGCCCCGTGGTCTGCCTGCTGACACGCTGAACTGGCGAAACAGCGCCCCCGCCCCCGCCCCGTCCCACCCACGCCCTCCTGAGACCCTACACAGCCCGGCCCCCCTGGCCCCGATGCGGCTCGCCCCGCCCCGCCCAGCGGTAGAGGCGGCCGCCGCCGGCACCACCGCCAGCACACAGGCGGCCACTTTCGGGCGGGTTCTTTCACGGTCCGCAGAGGTCTTCCGCCCTCGACCTCAGTCCAGGGGGCCGTGGGGGCTCGGTGCCGAGGCGCCCGGGGCCGGCACGAAGCCGCCGGCCCTTGGCCCTCGTCCGCACACAGACACAGATACAGCGCCACACCCACCGACCCCCCCCCCCCCCCCCGTGCGCACGCTCACTCCCCAAGGTCATCCCTTCAGGCCACCACACCGCCCCCTCGCCGCCCCCCGCCACCTGCCCCCGCCCCCCCGCCGGGCGGCGGGGCACGCCCACCCGCCCGCCCGCCTGCCTGGCTGCCCGTCCGCATGCACGCTCTCGCGTGCCCTCACTCCCTGGCCCTGGCCCCGTCCCCGTCCCCGCCACCGCCCCCTGCCCTTACCCCTGCCCTTGCCGTCTCTGTCGGAGCCGCCCACGCCCGTCGGCGGTTGGGGGCGCCCCACCCAGCCTCTCCCATCAGCCTCCCTGGCGCCGTCTGCATACCTTTCCCGCTTGCTAGGCACCCGTAGAGGAAGGCCGGCCAGGGACCACAGGTCTAGCCACGGGCTAGGCGGCCGTGAGCTAGGGCCGGCGCGGGACACCAGGTCTACCCCGGGGCCAGCGGGACACCAGGTCTACCCCGGGCCCTGGGACACCAGGTCTACCCCGCTGCCCGGGACAACAGGTCTATCCCCCGGGGCGGGCGGGACACCAGGTCTACCCCGGGGACATGGACACCAGGTCTACCCCGGGGCCCGGGACACCAGGTCTACCCCGGGGCCTTGGACACCAGGTCTACCCCGGGGCCCGGGACACCAGGTCTACCCCGGGCCCTGGGACACCAGGTCTACCCCGCCGCCCGGGACAACAGGTCTACCCCGGGGCCTTGGACACCAGGTCTACCCAGGGTATTAGGACACCAGGTCTACCCCGGGCCCTGGGACACCAGGTCTACCCCGCCGCCCGGGACACCAGGTCTACCCCGGGGACTTGGACACCAGGTCTACCCCGCCGCCCGGGACACCAGGTCTACCCCGGGTCCTGGGACACCAGGTCTACCCCGCCGCCCGGGACACCAGGTCTACCCCGGGGACTTGGACACCAGGTCTACCCCGGGCCCTGGGACACCAGGTCTACCCCGCCGCCCGGGACACCAGGTCTACCCCGGGCCCTGGGACACCAGGTCTACCCCGCCGCCCGGGACACCAGGTCTACCCCGGGGACTTGGACACCAGGTCTACCCCGCCGCCCGGGACACCAGGTCTACCCCGGGTCCTGGGACACCAGGTCTACCCCGCCGCCCAGGACACCAGGTCTACCCCGGGGACTTGGACACCAGGTCTACCCCGGGCCCTGGGACACCAGGTCTACCCCGCCGCCCGGGACACCAGGTCTACCCCGGGGACATGGACACCAGGTCTACCCCGGGGCCCGGGACACCAGGTCTACCCCGCCGCCCGGGACACCAGGTCTACCCCGGGGACATGGACACCAGGTCTACCCCGGGGCCCGGGACACCAGGTCTACCCCGGGGCCTTGGACACCAGGTCTACCCCGGGGCCCGGGACACCAGGTCTACCCCGGGTCCTGGGACACCAGGTCTACCCCGCCGCCCGGGACAACAGGTCTACCCCGGGGCCTTGGACACCAGGTCTACCCAGGGTATTAGGACACCAGGTCTACCCCGGGCCCTGGGACACCAGGTCTACCCCGCCGCCCGGGACACCAGGTCTACCCCGGGGACTTGGACACCAGGTCTACCCCGCCGCCCGGGACACCAGGTCTACCCCGGGTCCTGGGACACCAGGTCTACCCCGCCGCCCGGGACACCAGGTCTACCCCGGGGACTTGGACACCAGGTCTACCCCGGGCCCTGGGACACCAGGTCTACCCCGCCGCCCGGGACACCAGGTCTACCCCGGGCCCTGGGACACCAGGTCTACCCCGCCGCCCGGGACACCAGGTCTACCCCGGGGACTTGGACACCAGGTCTACCCCGCCGCCCGGGACACCAGGTCTACCCCGGGTCCTGGGACACCAGGTCTACCCCGCCGCCCGGGACACCAGGTCTACCCCGGGGACTTGGACACCAGGTCTACCCCGGGCCCTGGGACACCAGGTCTACCCCGCCGCCCGGGACACCAGGTCTACCCCGGGCCCTGGGACACCAGGTCTACCCCGCCGCCCGGGACAACAGGTCTATCCCCCGGGGCGGGCGGGACACCAGGTCTACCCCGGGGACATGGACACCAGGTCTACCCCGGGGACTTGGACACCAGGTCTACCCCGGGCCCTGGGACACCAGGTCTACCCCGCCGCCCGGGACACCAGGTCTACCCCGGGGCCTTGGACACCAGGTCTACCCCAGAGCCCGGGGACACCAGGTCTACCCCGGGCCCTGGGACACCAGGTCTACCCCTGGGCCTTGGACACCAGGTCTACCCCGGATGCGGCGGGGACAGCAGGTCTACCCCTTGCCCTGGGCTGCCGTAGCCTAAGTCCGGCGTGGACAGCAGGTCTACCCCTTGCCCTGGGCTGCCGTAGCCTAAGTCCGGCGTGGACAGCAGGTCTACCCCGAGCCCTGGGCTGCCGTAGCCTAAGTCCGGCGTGGACAGCAGGTCTACCCCGAGCCCTGGGCTGCCGTAGCCTAAGTCCGGCGTGGACAGCAGGTCTACCCCGAGCCCTGGGCTGCCGTAGCCCAAGTCCCGCCGGGGACACCTGGTCTACCCCA
>NC_080459.1:4986887-4991887 GCF_028018845.1 Melospiza georgiana
GTGCGAGAAAAAGTGCCACCGGACCGCGCCACCGGCGGCCGGCTCTCCCTTTTCCGGGAAAAAATTGCCGGGGGAGCGGCACGACAAAAAGGCACATGGAGGCGTGTTCGCAACGATCCGTGCTAGCCACGGGGGCCGCGGGCACGGGGCACCGGGGACCCGGGGGGGCGAGACGCGAGACTCACTCCCCCCACGGACCCGCCGGCTTCCCGCTCGCTCCCTTCTCTCTCGCCGCCGCCGCGCGCCCCTTCGTCGCAACGCTTCTCGGTGCCGCGGCTTAGGGCCGCCGGAGAAAAATTAAGAAGATCCGCGGAGGCCGGGCGGGCGCCCCCACTCTGCCCGCACGCCGGCGCGCCTAAACCGCGGAAAAAAAAAAGCCGGGCCCGCGTGGCAACCCAGCCCGCCCGGCATAAGCGGCTCGGTCCGTGCGGCCACGACCGAGGTGGGCGAGGCGCCGCCGCCTCGCCCGGGACAAGTCCGGGGGGCTCCCTCCGTCGGGTGCCGGGTCCGTCAACTCCAAAAAACTCTGCCCGCCAACGCGGGTCCACGGCTTAAGGCCGAGGAAGGGGGATGGTTTCAACAACGCGGGCCGGGGACGGGGCGCCCCGACCCCGGGCTCCGCAGCTTTACCGGGCGGGCCGACCGCCGCCGAGGCGGACCGACAGCCCAAAAAAGTGCCCGCCGAGTGGGCCCCGGCTTAAGGCCAGGCACGAAAGGGACGAGGCGCCGCCGCCTCGCCCGCCACCGCTGCCCAGGGGGGCCGCCCCCCCTTGCGAATCGGCCGGCAGAAGCCGGGCCGGCGCGGGAAAGCTCGCAGCTTCTCTCTCCGCCTCGCCTCGAACGCCAAGCGGTTTCCCTCTCGGATCGTCTTTCGGCAGCCCTTCTCTCTCGGCCTCGCGGGCAGATCGCCCCCGGTCCTCCGGCAGCCCTTCTCTCTCTCGGCCTCGCGGGCAGATCGCCCCGGTCCTCCGGCAGCCCTTCTCTCTCTCGGCCTCGCGGGCAGATCGCCCCGGTCCTCCGGCAGCCCTTCTCTCTCTCGGCCTCGCGGGCAGATCGCCCCGGTTCTCCGGCAGCCCTTCTCTCTCTCGGCCTCGCGGGCAGATCGCCCCGGTCCTCCGGCAGCCCTTCTCTCTCTCGGCCTCGCGGGCAGATCGCCCCGGTTCTCCGGCAGCCCTTCTCTCTCTCGGCCTCGCGGGCAGATCGCCCCGGTTCTCCGGCAGCCCTTCTCTCTCTCGGCCTCGCGGGCAGATCGCCCCGGTTCTCCGGCAGCCCTTCTCTCTCTCGGCCTCGCGGGCAGATCGCCCCCGGTCCTCCGGCAGCCCTTCTCTCTCTCGGCCTCGCGGGCAGATCGCCCCCGGTCCTCCGGCAGCCCTTCTCTCTCTCGGCCTCGCGGGCAGATCGCCCCGGTCCTCCGGCAGCCCTTCTCTCTCTCGGCCTCGCGGGCAGATCGCCCCGGTTCTCCGGCAGCCCTTCTCTCTCTCGGCCTCGCGGGCAGATCGCCCCGGTTCTCCGGCAGCCCTTCTCTCTCTCGGCCTCGCGGGCAGATCGCCCCGGTTCTCCGGCAGCCCTTCTCTCTCTCGGCCTCGCGGGCAGATCGCCCCGGTTCTCCGGCAGCCCTTCTCTCTCTCGGCCTCGCGGGCAGATCGCCCCGGTTCTCCGGCAGCCCTTCTCTCTCTCGGCCTCGCGGGCAGATCGCCCCGGTTCTCCGGCAGCCCTTCTCTCTCTCGGCCTCGCGGGCAGATCGCCCCGGTTCTCCGGCAGCCCTTCTCTCTCTCGGCCTCGCGGGCAGATCGCCCCGGTTCTCCGGCAGCCCTTCTCTCTCTCGGCCTCGCTGTGCCAAGCTTTTCCGGGAAAGACGGGAGCCGGGACAAAGCCACAGGCAGACTCGTCCCGGCTAGGCGGCACCTCCTCTGCCCTGCCGACCGCACCACCGCGGTCGCTCCCTTCCGCCTTAAACACAGGCACGGCATGAAGCCAACCTGTGGGGATGCGGCCCGTCACCTCGCTCCCATAATACGGACAGATGAGTCCGAAGGCGCCCAAGCCTCCAAGGGGACTGATGGAGCTCGACCGGGAAAAGGCGCCACCGCAGGCCGCCTCTTACGATGAGGCAGCCGGAGGCAGCCGGCAACAGCGACCCCTTGGAGAACTTCCGCAGCCGGCCGGGACAACAGGTCTACCCAGCACCGGCCGAAATACGACTAAGTCCCGCCGGATCCGGGGTAGACCTGGTGTCCCGCCGGCCCCGGGGTAGACCTGGTGTCCCCGGCCACGGGGTAGACCTGGTGTCCCGCCGGATCCGGGGTAGACCTGGTGTCCCGGGCGGCGGGGTAGACCTGGTGTCCCGCCGGCCCCGGGGTAGACCTGGTGTCCCCGGCCACGGGGTAGACCTGGTGTCCCGCGGGCTCCGGGGTAGACCTGGTGTCCCGCCGGCCCCGGGGTAGACCTGGTGTCCCCGGCCACGGGGTAGACCTGGTGTCCCGCCGGCCCCGGGGTAGACCTGGTGTCCCGGGCTCCGGGGTAGACCTGGTGTCCCGCCGGCCCCGGGGTAGACCTGGTGTCCCCGGCCAGGGGGTAGACCTGGTGTCCCGCGGGATCCGGGGTAGACCTGGTGTCCCGCCGGCCCCGGGGTAGACCTGGTGTCCCCGGCCACGGGGTAGACCTGGTGTCCCGCCGGATCCGGGGTAGACCTGGTGTCCCGGGCTCCGGGGTAGACCTGGTGTCCCGCCGGCCCCGGGGTAGACCTGGTGTCCCCGGCCACGGGGTAGACCTGGTGTCCCGCGGGCTCCGGGGTAGACCTGGTGTCCCGCCGGCCCCGGGGTAGACCTGGTGTCCCCGGCCACGGGGTAGACCTGGTGTCCCGCCGGCCCCGGGGTAGACCTGGTGTCCCGGGCTCCGGGGTAGACCTGGTGTCCCGCCGGCCCCGGGGTAGACCTGGTGTCCCCGGCCAGGGGGTAGACCTGGTGTCCCGCGGGATCCGGGGTAGACCTGGTGTCCCGCCGGCCCCGGGGTAGACCTGGTGTCCCGCCGGCCCCGGGGTAGACCTGGTGTCCCGAGCTCCGGGGTAGACCTGGTGTCCCGCCGGCCCCGGGGTAGACCTGGTGTCCCGCGGGATCCGGGGTAGACCTGGTGTCCCGCCGGCCCCGGGGTAGACCTGGTGTCCCCGGCCACGGGGTAGACCTGGTGTCCCGCCGGATCCGGGGTAGACCTGGTGTCCCGCCGGCCCCGGGGTAGACCTGGTGTCCCCGGCCACGGGGTAGACCTGGTGTCCCGCCGGATCCGGGGTAGACCTGGTGTCCCGCCGGCCCCGGGGTAGACCTGGTGTCCCCGGCCACGGGGTAGACCTGGTGTCCCGCCGGCCCCGGGGTAGACCTGGTGTCCCGGGCTCCGGGGTAGACCTGGTGTCCCGCCGGCCCCGGGGTAGACCTGGTGTCCCCGGCCACGGGGTAGACCTGGTGTCCCGCCGGATCCGGGGTAGACCTGGTGTCCCGCCGGCCCCGGGGTAGACCTGGTGTCCCCGGCCACGGGGTAGACCTGGTGTCCCGCGGGATCCGGGGTAGACCTGGTGTCCCGCCGGCCCCGGGGTAGACCTGGTGTCCCCGGCCACGGGGTAGACCTGGTGTCCCGCCGGATCCGGGGTAGACCTGGTGTCCCGGGCGGCGGGGTAGACCTGGTGTCCCCGGCCACGGGGTAGACCTGGTGTCCCGCGGGATCCGGGGTAGACCTGGTGTCCCGCCGGCCCCGGGGTAGACCTGGTGTCCCCGGCCACGGGGTAGACCTGGTGTCCCGCCGGATCCGGGGTAGACCTGGTGTCCCGGGCGGCGGGGTAGACCTGGTGTCCCGCCGGCCCCGGGGTAGACCTGGTGTCCCCGGCCACGGGGTAGACCTGGTGTCCCGCCGGATCCGGGGTAGACCTGGTGTCCCGGGCGGCGGGGTAGACCTGGTGTCCCGGGCGGCGGGGTCGACCTGGTGTCCCGCGGCCCGGGGTAGACCTGGTGTCCCGGGCGGCGGGGTAGACCTGGTGTCCCGGGGCCCGGGGTAGACCTGGTGTCCAAGGCCCCGGGGTAGACCTGGTGTCCCGGGGCCCGGGGTAGACCTGGTGTCCAAGGCCCCGGGGTAGACCTGGTGTCCCGGGGCCCGGGGTAGACCTGGTGTCCAAGGTCCCGGGGTAGACCTGGTGTCCCGGGCCCCGGGGTAGACCTTGTGTCCCGCCGGCCCCGGGGTAGACCTGGTGCCTCACCCTCCCCATCGAGCCCGGAGCCGGGCAACGCTCGCAGCCTCATATCACCCCGGAGCCAGACGGCTCGATCGGCCCCGTCCCGCGCAATGAACCCCACCCCGCTTTCCAGATTAATACCTACTTCATGGCCGCTCTAGTCGCTTGGAACGAGAAACTCATCCGGAAAAAACAAACAGACCATAACCATTGGCACATTTTATTTCTCCTCCTTTCGTATCCAGAGCACTCCCAGCCGAGCCGACGGGCAACCCGTGCCCCGTGGTCTGCCTGCTGACACGCTGAACTGGCGAAACAGCGCCCCCGCCCCCGCCCCGTCCCACCCACGCCCTCCTGAGACCCTACACAGCCCGGCCCCCCTGGCCCCGATGCGGCTCGCCCCGCCCCGCCCAGCGGTAGAGGCGGCCGCCGCCGGCACCACCGCCAGCACACAGGCGGCCACTTTCGGGCGGGTTCTTTCACGGTCCGCAGAGGTCTTCCGCCCTCGACCTCAGTCCAGGGGGCCGTGGGGGCTCGGTGCCGAGGCGCCCGGGGCCGGCACGAAGCCGCCGGCCCTTGGCCCTCGTCCGCACACAGACACAGATACAGCGCCACACCCACCGACCCCCCCCCCCCCCCCGTGCGCACGCTCACTCCCCAAGGTCATCCCTTCAGGCCACCACACCGCCCCCTCGCCGCCCCCCGCCACCTGCCCCCGCCCCCCCGCCGGGCGGCGGGGCACGCCCACCCGCCCGCCCGCCTGCCTGGCTGCCCGTCCGCATGC
>NC_080459.1:5006887-5014387 GCF_028018845.1 Melospiza georgiana
ACCGCCGCCCGGCGCTGCTCGCGGCCGGCACCCACGGGCGCTCCCCGGACCGGGGCCGGCACCGGCACCTCGCGTGGCTTTTGAAGGACACCTGAAGGCTAGCGGGGCCACGCGGCCGTCACACAGCTGGGGTCGGTAAAGACGCCCTCCCCGGCAGCGGGAGGGGCGACACCTCGCCTGCGACGGGAAGCGAACTGGAAAAGGAGACCGCCCTGCCCGAGCACCGGACACCCCCGCCGTGACTTCCCCGCGACAGAGAAGCCCCGGAAGGAGAGCCGGCCGGCCGAGGGCCCTCTCCGACGCCACCCGAAAAGCCTCATCGATCGGGCGCGCAGCCGAGGAAGGAGCCGCGCCAACAGTGACAAGGGCCCCACGGCCACGGTCCTGGGACAACGGCGACGGCCGCCCAAGCCCCACCTGCGCGCCAACAGCGACAAGGGCCCCACGGCCACGGTCCTGGGACAACGGCGACGGCCGCCCAAGCCCCGCCTGCGGAGCGCTCGCGGCAGAGGAGGAGCGCGGGGGGTGCCGCCACCCGCCCGCCCGTCTTCCCGCGGGCTCCAACGGCTTCCCCTTTCGGCTAGGCAACGGCAGGACTGGGACTGGGCTGGCCCGCCAGGCCGGGGGGACTCGGCTTCCCCTTCCGGCCCGGGGAACCCGGCCGAGCGTGCGAGAAAAAGTGCCACCGGACCGCGCCACCGGCGGCCGGCTCTCCCTTTTCCGGGAAAAAATTGCCGGGGGAGCGGCACGACAAAAAGGCACATGGAGGCGTGTTCGCAACGATCCGTGCTAGCCACGGGGGCCGCGGGCACGGGGCACCGGGGACCCGGGGGGGCGAGACGCGAGACTCACTCCCCCCACGGACCCGCCGGCTTCCCGCTCGCTCCCTTCTCTCTCGCCGCCGCCGCGCGCCCCTTCGTCGCAACGCTTCTCGGTGCCGCGGCTTAGGGCCGCCGGAGAAAAATTAAGAAGATCCGCGGAGGCCGGGCGGGCGCCCCCACTCTGCCCGCACGCCGGCGCGCCTAAACCGCGGAAAAAAAAAAGCCGGGCCCGCGTGGCAACCCAGCCCGCCCGGCATAAGCGGCTCGGTCCGTGCGGCCACGACCGAGGTGGGCGAGGCGCCGCCGCCTCGCCCGGGACAAGTCCGGGGGGCTCCCTCCGTCGGGTGCCGGGTCCGTCAACTCCAAAAAACTCTGCCCGCCAACGCGGGTCCACGGCTTAAGGCCGAGGAAGGGGGATGGTTTCAACAACGCGGGCCGGGGACGGGGCGCCCCGACCCCGGGCTCCGCAGCTTTACCGGGCGGGCCGACCGCCGCCGAGGCGGACCGACAGCCCAAAAAAGTGCCCGCCGAGTGGGCCCCGGCTTAAGGCCAGGCACGAAAGGGACGAGGCGCCGCCGCCTCGCCCGCCACCGCTGCCCAGGGGGGCCGCCCCCCCTTGCGAATCGGCCGGCAGAAGCCGGGCCGGCGCGGGAAAGCTCGCAGCTTCTCTCTCCGCCTCGCCTCGAACGCCAAGCGGTTTCCCTCTCGGATCGTCTTTCGGCAGCCCTTCTCTCTCGGCCTCGCGGGCAGATCGCCCCCGGTCCTCCGGCAGCCCTTCTCTCTCTCGGCCTCGCGGGCAGATCGCCCCGGTCCTCCGGCAGCCCTTCTCTCTCTCGGCCTCGCGGGCAGATCGCCCCGGTCCTCCGGCAGCCCTTCTCTCTCTCGGCCTCGCGGGCAGATCGCCCCGGTTCTCCGGCAGCCCTTCTCTCTCTCGGCCTCGCGGGCAGATCGCCCCGGTCCTCCGGCAGCCCTTCTCTCTCTCGGCCTCGCGGGCAGATCGCCCCGGTTCTCCGGCAGCCCTTCTCTCTCTCGGCCTCGCGGGCAGATCGCCCCGGTTCTCCGGCAGCCCTTCTCTCTCTCGGCCTCGCGGGCAGATCGCCCCGGTTCTCCGGCAGCCCTTCTCTCTCTCGGCCTCGCGGGCAGATCGCCCCCGGTCCTCCGGCAGCCCTTCTCTCTCTCGGCCTCGCGGGCAGATCGCCCCCGGTCCTCCGGCAGCCCTTCTCTCTCTCGGCCTCGCGGGCAGATCGCCCCGGTCCTCCGGCAGCCCTTCTCTCTCTCGGCCTCGCGGGCAGATCGCCCCGGTTCTCCGGCAGCCCTTCTCTCTCTCGGCCTCGCGGGCAGATCGCCCCGGTTCTCCGGCAGCCCTTCTCTCTCTCGGCCTCGCGGGCAGATCGCCCCGGTTCTCCGGCAGCCCTTCTCTCTCTCGGCCTCGCGGGCAGATCGCCCCGGTTCTCCGGCAGCCCTTCTCTCTCTCGGCCTCGCGGGCAGATCGCCCCGGTTCTCCGGCAGCCCTTCTCTCTCTCGGCCTCGCGGGCAGATCGCCCCGGTTCTCCGGCAGCCCTTCTCTCTCTCGGCCTCGCGGGCAGATCGCCCCGGTTCTCCGGCAGCCCTTCTCTCTCTCGGCCTCGCGGGCAGATCGCCCCGGTTCTCCGGCAGCCCTTCTCTCTCTCGGCCTCGCGGGCAGATCGCCCCGGTTCTCCGGCAGCCCTTCTCTCTCGGCCTCGCTGTGCCAAGCTTTTCCGGGAAAGACGGGAGCCGGGACAAAGCCACAGGCAGACTCGTCCCGGCTAGGCGGCACCTCCTCTGCCCTGCCGACCGCACCACCGCGGTCGCTCCCTTCCGCCTTAAACACAGGCACGGCATGAAGCCAACCTGTGGGGATGCGGCCCGTCACCTCGCTCCCATAATACGGACAGATGAGTCCGAAGGCGCCCAAGCCTCCAAGGGGACTGATGGAGCTTGACCGGGAAAAGGCGCCACCGCAGGCCGCCTCTTACGATGAGGCAGCCGGAGGCAGCCGGCAACAGCGACCCCTTGGAGAACTTCCGCAGCCGGCCGGGACAACAGGTCTACCCAGCACCGGCCGAAATACGACTAAGTCCCGCCGGATCCGGGGTAGACCTGGTGTCCCGCCGGCCCCGGGGTAGACCTGGTGTCCCCGGCCACGGGGTAGACCTGGTGTCCCGCCGGATCCGGGGTAGACCTGGTGTCCCGGGCTCCGGGGTAGACCTGGTGTCCCGCCGGCCCCGGGGTAGACCTGGTGTCCCCGGCCACGGGGTAGACCTGGTGTCCCGCGGGCTCCGGGGTAGACCTGGTGTCCCGCCGGCCCCGGGGTAGACCTGGTGTCCCCGGCCACGGGGTAGACCTGGTGTCCCGCCGGATCCGGGGTAGACCTGGTGTCCCGGGCTCCGGGGTAGACCTGGTGTCCCGCCGGCCCCGGGGTAGACCTGGTGTCCCCGGCCACGGGGTAGACCTGGTGTCCCGCGGGCTCCGGGGTAGACCTGGTGTCCCGCCGGCCCCGGGGTAGACCTGGTGTCCCCGGCCACGGGGTAGACCTGGTGTCCCGCCGGCCCACGGGGTAGACCTGGTGTCCCGGGCTCCGGGGTAGACCTGGTGTCCCGCCGGCCCCGGGGTAGACCTGGTGTCCCCGGCCAGGGGGTAGACCTGGTGTCCCGCGGGATCCGGGGTAGACCTGGTGTCCCGCCGGCCCCGGGGGTAGACCTGGTGTCCCGCCGGCCCCGGGGTAGACCTGGTGTCCCGAGCTCCGGGGTAGACCTGGTGTCCCGCCGGCCCCGGGGTAGACCTGGTGTCCCGCGGGATCCGGGGTAGACCTGGTGTCCCGCCGGCCCCGGGGTAGACCTGGTGTCCCCGGCCACGGGGTAGACCTGGTGTCCCGCCGGATCCGGGGTAGACCTGGTGTCCCGCCGGCCCCGGGGTAGACCTGGTGTCCCCGGCCACGGGGTAGACCTGGTGTCCCGCCGGATCCGGGGTAGACCTGGTGTCCCGCCGGCCCCGGGGTAGACCTGGTGTCCCCGGCCACGGGGTAGACCTGGTGTCCCGCCGGCCCCGGGGTAGACCTGGTGTCCCGGGCTCCGGGGTAGACCTGGTGTCCCGCCGGCCCCGGGGTAGACCTGGTGTCCCCGGCCACGGGGTAGACCTGGTGTCCCGCCGGATCCGGGGTAGACCTGGTGTCCCGCCGGCCCCGGGGTAGACCTGGTGTCCCCGGCCACGGGGTAGACCTGGTGTCCCGCGGGATCCGGGGTAGACCTGGTGTCCCGCCGGCCCCGGGGTAGACCTGGTGTCCCCGGCCACGGGGTAGACCTGGTGTCCCGCCGGATCCGGGGTAGACCTGGTGTCCCGGGCGGCGGGGTAGACCTGGTGTCCCCGGCCACGGGGTAGACCTGGTGTCCCGCGGGATCCGGGGTAGACCTGGTGTCCCGCCGGCCCCGGGGTAGACCTGGTGTCCCCGGCCACGGGGTAGACCTGGTGTCCCGCCGGATCCGGGGTAGACCTGGTGTCCCGGGCGGCGGGGTAGACCTGGTGTCCCGCCGGCCCCGGGGTAGACCTGGTGTCCCCCGGCCACGGGGGTAGACCTGGTGTCCCGCCGGATCCGGGGTAGACCTGGTGTCCCGGGCGGCGGGGTAGACCTGGTGTCCCGGGCGGCGGGGTCGACCTGGTGTCCCGCGGCCCGGGGTAGACCTGGTGTCCCGGGCGGCGGGGTAGACCTGGTGTCCCGGGGCCCGGGGTAGACCTGGTGTCCAAGGCCCCGGGGTAGACCTGGTGTCCCGGGGCCCGGGGTAGACCTGGTGTCCAAGGCCCCGGGGTAGACCTGGTGTCCCGGGGCCCGGGGTAGACCTGGTGTCCAAGGTCCCGGGGTAGACCTGGTGTCCCGGGCCCCGGGGTAGACCTTGTGTCCCGCCGGCCCCGGGGTAGACCTGGTGCCTCACCCTCCCCATCGAGCCCGGAGCCGGGCAACGCTCGCAGCCTCATATCACCCCGGAGCCAGACGGCTCGATCGGCCCCGTCCCGCGCAATGAACCCCACCCCGCTTTCCAGATTAATACCTACTTCATGGCCGCTCTAGTCGCTTGGAACGAGAAACTCATCCGGAAAAAACAAACAGACCATAACCATTGGCACATTTTATTTCTCCTCCTTTCGTATCCAGAGCACTCCCAGCCGAGCCGACGGGCAACCCGTGCCCCGTGGTCTGCCTGCTGACACGCTGAACTGGCGAAACAGCGCCCCCGCCCCCGCCCCGTCCCACCCACGCCCTCCTGAGACCCTACACAGCCCGGCCCCCCTGGCCCCGATGCGGCTCGCCCCGCCCCGCCCAGCGGTAGAGGCGGCCGCCGCCGGCACCACCGCCAGCACACAGGCGGCCACTTTCGGGCGGGTTCTTTCACGGTCCGCAGAGGTCTTCCGCCCTCGACCTCAGTCCAGGGGGCCGTGGGGGCTCGGTGCCGAGGCGCCCGGGGCCGGCACGAAGCCGCCGGCCCTTGGCCCTCGTCCGCACACAGACACAGATACAGCGCCACACCCACCGACCCCCCCCCCCCCCCCCGTGCGCACGCTCACTCCCCAAGGTCATCCCTTCAGGCCACCACACCGCCCCCTCGCCGCCCCCCGCCACCTGCCCCCGCCCCCCCGCCGGGCGGCGGGGCACGCCCACCCGCCCGCCCGCCTGCCTGGCTGCCCGTCCGCATGCACGCTCTCGCGTGCCCTCACTCCCTGGCCCTGGCCCCGTCCCCGTCCCCGCCACCGCCCCCTGCCCTTACCCCTGCCCTTGCCGTCTCTGTCGGAGCCGCCCACGCCCGTCGGCGGTTGGGGGCGCCCCACCCAGCCTCTCCCATCAGCCTCCCTGGCGCCGTCTGCATACCTTTCCCGCTTGCTAGGCACCCGTAGAGGAAGGCCGGCCAGGGACCACAGGTCTAGCCACGGGCTAGGCGGCCGTGAGCTAGGGCCGGCGCGGGACACCAGGTCTACCCCGGGGCCAGCGGGACACCAGGTCTACCCCGGGCCCTGGGACACCAGGTCTACCCCGCTGCCCGGGACAACAGGTCTATCCCCCGGGGCCGGCGGGACACCAGGTCTACCCCGGGGACATGGACACCAGGTCTACCCCGGGGCCCGGGACACCAGGTCTACCCCGGGGCCTTGGACACCAGGTCTACCCCGGGGCCCGGGACACCAGGTCTACCCCGGGCCCTGGGACACCAGGTCTACCCCGCCGCCCGGGACAACAGGTCTACCCCGGGGCCTTGGACACCAGGTCTACCCAGGGTATTAGGACACCAGGTCTACCCCGGGCCCTGGGACACCAGGTCTACCCCGCCGCCCGGGACACCAGGTCTACCCCGGGGACTTGGACACCAGGTCTACCCCGCCGCCCGGGACACCAGGTCTACCCCGGGTCCTGGGACACCAGGTCTACCCCGCCGCCCGGGACACCAGGTCTACCCCGGGGACTTGGACACCAGGTCTACCCCGGGCCCTGGGACACCAGGTCTACCCCGCCGCCCGGGACACCAGGTCTACCCCGGGCCCTGGGACACCAGGTCTACCCCGCCGCCCGGGACACCAGGTCTACCCCGGGGACTTGGACACCAGGTCTACCCCGCCGCCCGGGACACCAGGTCTACCCCGGGTCCTGGGACACCAGGTCTACCCCGCCGCCCAGGACACCAGGTCTACCCCGGGGACTTGGACACCAGGTCTACCCCGGGCCCTGGGACACCAGGTCTACCCCGCCGCCCGGGACACCAGGTCTACCCCGGGGACATGGACACCAGGTCTACCCCGGGGCCCGGGACACCAGGTCTACCCCGCCGCCCGGGACACCAGGTCTACCCCCGGGGACATGGACACCAGGTCTACCCCGGGGCCCGGGACACCAGGTCTACCCCGGGGCCTTGGACACCAGGTCTACCCCGGGGCCCGGGACACCAGGTCTACCCCGGGTCCTGGGACACCAGGTCTACCCCGCCGCCCGGGACAACAGGTCTACCCCGGGGCCTTGGACACCAGGTCTACCCAGGGTATTAGGACACCAGGTCTACCCCGGGCCCTGGGACACCAGGTCTACCCCGCCGCCCGGGACACCAGGTCTACCCCGGGGACTTGGACACCAGGTCTACCCCGCCGCCCGGGACACCAGGTCTACCCCGGGTCCTGGGACACCAGGTCTACCCCGCCGCCCGGGACACCAGGTCTACCCCGGGGACTTGGACACCAGGTCTACCCCGGGCCCTGGGACACCAGGTCTACCCCGCCGCCCGGGACACCAGGTCTACCCCGGGCCCTGGGACACCAGGTCTACCCCGCCGCCCGGGACACCAGGTCTACCCCGGGGATTGGACACCAGGTCTACCCCGCCGCCCGGGACACCAGGTCTACCCCGGGTCCTGGGACACCAGGTCTACCCCGCCGCCCGGGACACCAGGTCTACCCCGGGGACTTGGACACCAGGTCTACCCCGGGCCCTGGGACACCAGGTCTACCCCGCCGCCCGGGACACCAGGTCTACCCCGGGCCCTGGGACACCAGGTCTACCCCGCCGCCCGGGACAACAGGTCTATCCCCCGGGGCGGGCGGGACACCAGGTCTACCCCGGGGACATGGACACCAGGTCTACCCCGGGGACTTGGACACCAGGTCTACCCCGGGCCCTGGGACACCA
>NC_080459.1:5019387-5024387 GCF_028018845.1 Melospiza georgiana
CACCATGTCCGGGATCTCCCCAGATGTTAACCATAAGTTGAAGAGCTCAGCAGTCCGGGAGTACCCGGGATCCATCTTCCTGATGTCCCCAAGAGTAATCCCATCTGGACCTGGAGCTGAGCCCTTGCTCATTTCCTGCACATTTCTTTCAATTTCTTTGGCCGTGATTAAGTCTCTGAAGGCGCTGTTGTCTGCCTTCCCTTTAATTTCAAAGTCCCCAAGGCCAGCAAAATTACCAGGTGTTTCCCATCTGGCTTTAAATACCGAATAGATTTCACTGGGTGGAATATCACAGGACAAACACTCTATGTCATCCAAAATAATCTTTGCTAATTTCCCCCTGTCTAGATGAAATAAACGCTGGAATCGCAGGTAATTACCTTTTTTGATCGCTCTGGTTTTCATCCATTTCTGAAACGGCTTCTTTGGCTGCTTCTCATGAGTCACCTTCTCCTTTTTCCCACGGGTAGCAGTTCTAATTTGGCTTATCGATTCCAGGCATCCAAAGCAATCCTGCGCTGCTTGATTGATCATTGTTTGCATCTCCTGGCCATCCATTAATTGCTTGAATGCTCTGGGGAAGTTGTTAATTGCTCCAGCTGATAAGCTTTCTTTGATCTTCTCGTGGTAATGAGCCTGCAGCTGCCCCTCCCTCTGCTGGCCGCTGGTCTCCTGGTGACCGTTATCCTTATCAGTGGGTCTTATCTTCTCCATTGTTTCCCCTCCAGCAGCTGGCCTCCTTGGCAGATGATTCTTCCCAGGTCCATTGTTCTCGGCTTCTGCCTGGGCTTGCTGACTCGACCCAGGTTCCGTTCCCACGACTCTCCTGGAGCGAAGTCTCATCCCAAGTTCTTTGTCAGCTTCATCTGTTGTTTTCTTCGGCAGCAATCTTCTCTTATCACTAATTTGCTTAGCTGTTTTTGTCGTTATGTGTTCAGCGATAAGTTTATTGATGTTTTTGTTTCCCTCGAACTGTGCCACCAGTTTTATCAGCAGTTCTTCCTCCTCTTTTGTCCAGCACCTTTTGTGGGCTCCTCGATTTGATGTTTCTTTCGGTTGGGAAGCAACGATCCTTTCTTTGTTTCTTATCAACGGGTGTGCCAATCTTTTATGTTGTCCCAGGCCAATTTTGGTTGTGAAGTCTCTGCCGCATACCTCACAGATCCAGTCTCCTGCTGGAGCCTTTTCAATTACTGGACCCCTACATTTTGGAAAATGACAAATCACACTATGATAATTAATATTTTCTTTTCCACACTTGGCACACCTAAAGCAAACCTTCTTTTTCCCGTGCGACCCCTTTAGATGTTCAATCAGGCTTAACACAGAGTTAACCCGGGTTCCACAGCAAGGACAAGGTGGATTTTTGTCAGGAACAGTTACCTTCACTATTTTATCTGGTGACTGTCCTCCATGTTCCCCAGGCACTGGAGGCAGAGCCTCTGGTGTGCCTTCCCTCACCTCTTTGCCGCTTCCCTCACCAAGCACAAACGGTTCACTGTCTCGTGGGGGGCTAGCATCTAAGTTTTCCCCCATACAAGGTTGTGGTGCAAGTTGTTCATACACCTCGGGCAGCCCGTCCAACACCTCCCAATCAACAGAGAAACGAACACCCTCATGCACATGCTCATGCAAGTCCGATCTATACATTTCAAAATAAAAATTCACCAGTGAATCCAATTCATTTTCTGCCAGATTGGTGGTTTTAGATGTTAAGTAATTTTGGGATACCAGGTCTACCCCCCGGGAAATACATTTAGTCCTGGGTAAAGCCCTGGAAACCAGGTCTACCCAGTCGGAGGGGGAAGTCTGAGTGCCCACCGATACCCTGGACAGGCGTACCGGCGGCCCCCAGACCCCCCCCCCAAGGAACGGATCCGGAATTTTAGCCATCAAACGGAGTGATTCTGAACTCTTTTTGCCCCTGTCTGAAACCGAAGGGGCCAGGTTTAAGGCAATAAGCCACGCGGCTTTTACCGAGGAATTTGTTTCACCGAATTTTATAGGAGATCGTCGGGCTGGTGAATCCCAACGGCTCCCTACCTGCGGCTAAGATCGATTTAGCCCGCGATCCCGGACCGGCAACGCCGCGCCGCCGGGGCGAACCGAGCGAAGCCGGCCCCGGCCGACAGCGGCGCCGGGGGCCGGCAGGAGCGGCCCCCGCAACCCCCGCGCAAAACGCCGCGCAGAGATCGACCCAGCCCGCGATCCCGGACCGGCAACGCCGCTCCGCCGGGGCCAACCGAGCGCAGCAAGCCTCGGCCGACCGCGGCGCCGGGAGCCGGCGGGACCGGCCCCCGCAACCCCGCGCGAACGCAGCGCAGAGAAAGACCCAGCTCGGGAGCCCGGCCCGGCGGCGCCGCGCGGTCGGGGCGCACTGAGCGCAGTCCGCCCCGGTTGACAGCGGCGCCGGGGGCCGGCGGGCCCGGCCCCCGCACCCCCGCGCGAAACGCCGCGCTGCGGGGGCGCCGCCGCAGCGACGCCCCCCGCCACGGCGCCGCCGACGGGGGGGGAGGAGGGCGCGGCGGCGGTCCTCTCCCTCGGCCCCGGGATTCGGCGAGACCTGCTGCCCGGGGGCTGTAACACCCGCCGCCGCTCGCGCGGCGCCGGGCCACCTGCCCGCCGGAGGCCTTCCCAGCCGACCCGGAGCCGGTCGCGGCGCACCGCCGCGGAGGAAATGCGCCCGGCCAGGGCCGGCCGCCGGCCGGGCGGCGGTCCCCGCACCGGCCCGCCCCCCCCGGCCCGCCCCCGCGGACGGGGTTCGCCCGGGGGACGGAGGGGAGGCGGAGGCGAGGATCCGCCGGACCCGCGCCGGCCGACCGCAACTCGCCGGGTTGAATCCTCCGGGCGGACTGCGCGGGCCCCACCCGTTTACCTCTTAACGGTTTCACGCCCTCTTGAACTCTCTCTTCAAAGTTCTTTTCAACTTTCCCTTACGGTACTTGTTGGCTATCGGTCTCGTGCCGGTATTTAGCCTTAGATGGAGTTTACCACCCGCTTTGGGCTGCATTCCCAAGCAACCCGACTCCGAGAAGCCCCGGGCCCGGCGCGCCGGGGGGCCGCTACCGGCCTCACACCGTCCGCGGGCTGCGGCCTCGATCACAAGGACTTGGGTCCCCCGAGAGCGCCGCCGGGGATTGGGGCTTCTGTACGCCACATGTCCCGCGCCCCACCGCGGGGCGGGGATTCGGCGCTGGGCTTTTCCCTCTTCGCTCGCCGTTACTGAGGGAATCCTCGTTAGTTTCTTTTCCTCCGCTGACTAATATGCTTAAATTCAGCGGGTCGCCACGTCTGATCTGAGGTCGCAAGCCCAAAGCTTGGCCGCCGCGCGCGTGGGCGCGCGCCGACGGCCGCCTTGGTCTCCCGCGCCCCCCGCCGCCGCCGCCGCCGCCGCCGCCGCCCCCTCTCTCTCCGAGCCTCCGGAGAGAGAGACGGACGGACGCACGCACGGGCGGGCGGGCGGACGGACGGACGGAAGGCTGCCGGGAGACCGGAGAGCCCCATCCCGGAGACGAGAACCGAAAAGGGAAAGCAACGCGGCAGAGACGGCCCCGCGCGGGGGGAGAGAGAGTGGTGCGACGGCGCCCTCGGCGCCCCCGAGACCGCGACAGAACGGCAGGAGGAGGAGGAGGAGGAGGGCGGGCGAAGGGAGGAGGGGGTCCGCACCCCCTGTCCCCGGCCCCCTCGCCTCGCGCGCGCGCGGCAGCACGGCACGGTACCGCCGCGGTACCCACCCGCAGACAGCCGCCCGCACGGGGGGGGAAGGCCGGGGGCGAGGCCCGCGCCTCGCCTCCCTTCTCGCCCTTCTCTCTCGCTCGCTCTCTCTCCGTTCTCTCGGCCCTCGGCGGCGCTTTCGACGCCGTCTCTCGCTCTCCCCCGGCCGCCGCCACCGCATCCGCGGCGCGGCCCCGGCGAGGACGAGCTCCGCCCCAGCGGCTCGCTCCGGGAGCGGGGAGCTACGGAGCGCTCCCCGAGTCTGCATTTAGGGGGACGAAGGCCCTGCGCGGCGACCGCGACGACGACGACGACGCCCGCCGGGCCGCAGGCAAGGGGACCGGGGCCGCCGAGGGAAACGCTTCCCTCGCCGAACCGCCTGACCGCCTTCCCTCCGGGCACCGGCGGGACGCCGCCGCCCGCCGCCCGCCGCGGGCAACGGGCCTGCGAGGCGACCCCAGCCGCGCCGCCGGGGTGGCCCCCGGACGGCGATTGATCGTCAAGCGACGCTCAGACAGGCGTAGCCCCGGGAGGAACCCGGGGCCGCAAGTGCGTTCGAAGTGTCGATGATCAATGTGTCCTGCAATTCACATTAATTCTCGCAGCTAGCTGCGTTCTTCATCGACGCACGAGCCGAGTGATCCACCGCTAAGAGTTGTCTGGCTTTCGGGCGCCGCTCACGCCGAGCGGCCCCTTTGTCTCTCGCGCCGAGGACGCGCGGGCGCGCGCCTGGCTTCGACCGTACGAGCACACAGAGAAACGGAAGGGGAAAAAAGAGATCGGAGAAGCCCACGCTCCGAAGGACCGCCAAGAGGCGGGGGAGCCCGCGCCCCCGACCGCCTCCCCCCGCGAGGGGAGACGCCGACCTCACATGCCGTCCTTCGGAGGCGGCCCAGGCGCCCGGGCTCGGCCCGGCCTCCGCGCGGAGGGCCACGCGGCGCGCGCCGGGCACGCGGGGGGCACGGCGGCCCGCCCGCTCTCGCTTTCACGGGACGACGCGCACACGCACACACACGGCTCGGGCCACACGCGGCCGGGGGCGCGGCCGTCGGCCCCCGCACACGCCGGCTCCCCTTCGGCCCCCTTCACCGCGGGGCTCGCGGCGCGCCGCCGCGCCGCCGCGCGGCCGGCTCTCTCTCTTCCACGGCGGCCTCACCCCGCTCGAGACGGCACGCGACGACGGCCGTGCCGCCGGCGCGCCTTCCCGCCCGGCGGGACCGCTCCCGCCGGGCGGGCCAGCGTCCGGGCGGACGCGCTCCGCCGCCGGCCCCGGAGGCGGACGCCAC
>NC_080459.1:5029387-5036887 GCF_028018845.1 Melospiza georgiana
TCTCTCTCGCTCTCTCTCTTCTCTCTCTCTCTCTCTCTCCATCATCCCCGCGGCTCAGCTCCAACCGCACCGCCGCCCGGCGCTGCTCGCGGCCGGCACCCACGGGCGCTCCCCGGACCGGGGCCGGCACCGGCACCTCGCGTGGCTTTTGAAGGACACCTGAAGGCTAGCGGGGCCACGCGGCCGTCACACAGCTGGGGTCGGTAAAGACGCCCTCCCCGGCAGCGGGAGGGGCGACACCTCGCCTGCGACGGGAAGCGAACTGGAAAAGGAGACCGCCCTGCCCGAGCACCGGACACCCCCGCCGTGACTTCCCCGCGACAGAGAAGCCCCGGAAGGAGAGCCGGCCGGCCGAGGGCCCTCTCCGACGCCACCCGAAAAGCCTCATCGATCGGGCGCGCAGCCGAGGAAGGAGCCGCGCCAACAGTGACAAGGGCCCCACGGCCACGGTCCTGGGACAACGGCGACGGCCGCCCAAGCCCCACCTGCGCGCCAACAGCGACAAGGGCCCCACGGCCACGGTCCTGGGACAACGGCGACGGCCGCCCAAGCCCCGCCTGCGGAGCGCTCGCGGCAGAGGAGGAGCGCGGGGGGTGCCGCCACCCGCCCGCCCGTCTTCCCGCGGGCTCCAACGGCTTCCCCTTTCGGCTAGGCAACGGCAGGACTGGGACTGGGCTGGCCCGCCAGGCCGGGGGGACTCGGCTTCCCCTTCCGGCCCGGGGAACCCGGCCGAGCGTGCGAGAAAAAGTGCCACCGGACCGCGCCACCGGCGGCCGGCTCTCCCTTTTCCGGGAAAAAATTGCCGGGGGAGCGGCACGACAAAAAGGCACATGGAGGCGTGTTCGCAACGATCCGTGCTAGCCACGGGGGCCGCGGGCACGGGGCACCGGGGACCCGGGGGGGCGAGACGCGAGACTCACTCCCCCCACGGACCCGCCGGCTTCCCGCTCGCTCCCTTCTCTCTCGCCGCCGCCGCGCGCCCCTTCGTCGCAACGCTTCTCGGTGCCGCGGCTTAGGGCCGCCGGAGAAAAATTAAGAAGATCCGCGGAGGCCGGGCGGGCGCCCCCACTCTGCCCGCACGCCGGCGCGCCTAAACCGCGGAAAAAAAAAAGCCGGGCCCGCGTGGCAACCCAGCCCGCCCGGCATAAGCGGCTCGGTCCGTGCGGCCACGACCGAGGTGGGCGAGGCGCCGCCGCCTCGCCCGGGACAAGTCCGGGGGGCTCCCTCCGTCGGGTGCCGGGTCCGTCAACTCCAAAAAACTCTGCCCGCCAACGCGGGTCCACGGCTTAAGGCCGAGGAAGGGGGATGGTTTCAACAACGCGGGCCGGGGACGGGGCGCCCCGACCCCGGGCTCCGCAGCTTTACCGGGCGGGCCGACCGCCGCCGAGGCGGACCGACAGCCCAAAAAAGTGCCCGCCGAGTGGGCCCCGGCTTAAGGCCAGGCACGAAAGGGACGAGGCGCCGCAGCCTCGCCCGCCACCGCTGCCCAGGGGGGCCGCCCCCCCTTGCGAATCGGCCGGCAGAAGCCGGGCCGGCGCGGGAAAGCTCGCAGCTTCTCTCTCCGCCTCGCCTCGAACGCCAAGCGGTTTCCCTCTCGGATCGTCTTTCGGCAGCCCTTCTCTCTCGGCCTCGCGGGCAGATCGCCCCCGGTCCTCCGGCAGCCCTTCTCTCTCTCGGCCTCGCGGGCAGATCGCCCCGGTCCTCCGGCAGCCCTTCTCTCTCTCGGCCTCGCGGGCAGATCGCCCCGGTCCTCCGGCAGCCCTTCTCTCTCTCGGCCTCGCGGGCAGATCGCCCCGGTTCTCCGGCAGCCCTTCTCTCTCTCGGCCTCGCGGGCAGATCGCCCCGGTCCTCCGGCAGCCCTTCTCTCTCTCGGCCTCGCGGGCAGATCGCCCCGGTTCTCCGGCAGCCCTTCTCTCTCTCGGCCTCGCGGGCAGATCGCCCCGGTTCTCCGGCAGCCCTTCTCTCTCTCGGCCTCGCGGGCAGATCGCCCCGGTTCTCCGGCAGCCCTTCTCTCTCTCGGCCTCGCGGGCAGATCGCCCCCGGTCCTCCGGCAGCCCTTCTCTCTCTCGGCCTCGCGGGCAGATCGCCCCCGGTCCTCCGGCAGCCCTTCTCTCTCTCGGCCTCGCGGGCAGATCGCCCCGGTCCTCCGGCAGCCCTTCTCTCTCTCGGCCTCGCGGGCAGATCGCCCCGGTTCTCCGGCAGCCCTTCTCTCTCTCGGCCTCGCGGGCAGATCGCCCCGGTTCTCCGGCAGCCCTTCTCTCTCTCGGCCTCGCGGGCAGATCGCCCCGGTTCTCCGGCAGCCCTTCTCTCTCTCGGCCTCGCGGGCAGATCGCCCCGGTTCTCCGGCAGCCCTTCTCTCTCTCGGCCTCGCGGGCAGATCGCCCCGGTTCTCCGGCAGCCCTTCTCTCTCTCGGCCTCGCGGGCAGATCGCCCCGGTTCTCCGGCAGCCCTTCTCTCTCTCGGCCTCGCGGGCAGATCGCCCCGGTTCTCCGGCAGCCCTTCTCTCTCTCGGCCTCGCGGGCAGATCGCCCCGGTTCTCCGGCAGCCCTTCTCTCTCGGCCTCGCTGTGCCAAGCTTTTCCGGGAAAGACGGGAGCCGGGACAAAGCCACAGGCAGACTCGTCCCGGCTAGGCGGCACCTCCTCTGCCCTGCCGACCGCACCACCGCGGTCGCTCCCTTCCGCCTTAAACACAGGCACGGCATGAAGCCAACCTGTGGGGATGCGGCCCGTCACCTCGCTCCCATAATACGGACAGATGAGTCCGAAGGCGCCCAAGCCTCCAAGGGGACTGATGGAGCTCGACCGGGAAAAGGCGCCACCGCAGGCCGCCTCTTACGATGAGGCAGCCGGAGGCAGCCGGCAACAGCGACCCCTTGGAGAACTTCCGCAGCCGGCCGGGACAACAGGTCTACCCAGCACCGGCCGAAATACGACTAAGTCCCGCCGGATCCGGGGTAGACCTGGTGTCCCGCCGGCCCCGGGGTAGACCTGGTGTCCCCGGCCACGGGGTAGACCTGGTGTCCCGCCGGATCCGGGGTAGACCTGGTGTCCCGGGCTCCGGGGTAGACCTGGTGTCCCGCCGGCCCCGGGGTAGACCTGGTGTCCCCGGCCACGGGGTAGACCTGGTGTCCCGCGGGCTCCGGGGTAGACCTGGTGTCCCGCCGGCCCCGGGGTAGACCTGGTGTCCCCGGCCACGGGGTAGACCTGGTGTCCCGCCGGCCCCGGGGTAGACCTGGTGTCCCGGGCTCCGGGGTAGACCTGGTGTCCCGCCGGCCCCGGGGTAGACCTGGTGTCCCCGGCCAGGGGGTAGACCTGGTGTCCCGCGGGATCCGGGGTAGACCTGGTGTCCCGCCGGCCCCGGGGTAGACCTGGTGTCCCCGGCCACGGGGTAGACCTGGTGTCCCGCCGGATCCGGGGTAGACCTGGTGTCCCGGGCTCCGGGGTAGACCTGGTGTCCCGCCGGCCCCGGGGTAGACCTGGTGTCCCCGGCCACGGGGTAGACCTGGTGTCCCGCGGGCTCCGGGGTAGACCTGGTGTCCCGCCGGCCCCGGGGTAGACCTGGTGTCCCCGGCCACGGGGTAGACCTGGTGTCCCGCCGGCCCCGGGGTAGACCTGGTGTCCCGGGCTCCGGGGTAGACCTGGTGTCCCGCCGGCCCCGGGGTAGACCTGGTGTCCCCGGCCAGGGGGTAGACCTGGTGTCCCGCGGGATCCGGGGTAGACCTGGTGTCCCGCCGGCCCCGGGGTAGACCTGGTGTCCCGCCGGCCCCGGGGTAGACCTGGTGTCCCGAGCTCCGGGGTAGACCTGGTGTCCCGCCGGCCCCGGGGTAGACCTGGTGTCCCGCGGGATCCGGGGTAGACCTGGTGTCCCGCCGGCCCCGGGGTAGACCTGGTGTCCCCGGCCACGGGGTAGACCTGGTGTCCCGCCGGATCCGGGGTAGACCTGGTGTCCCGCCGGCCCCGGGGTAGACCTGGTGTCCCCGGCCACGGGGTAGACCTGGTGTCCCGCCGGATCCGGGGTAGACCTGGTGTCCCGCCGGCCCCGGGGTAGACCTGGTGTCCCCGGCCACGGGGTAGACCTGGTGTCCCGCCGGCCCCGGGGTAGACCTGGTGTCCCGGGCTCCGGGGTAGACCTGGTGTCCCGCCGGCCCCGGGGTAGACCTGGTGTCCCCGGCCACGGGGTAGACCTGGTGTCCCGCCGGATCCGGGGTAGACCTGGTGTCCCGCCGGCCCCGGGGTAGACCTGGTGTCCCCGGCCACGGGGTAGACCTGGTGTCCCGCGGGATCCGGGGTAGACCTGGTGTCCCGCCGGCCCCGGGGTAGACCTGGTGTCCCCGGCCACGGGGTAGACCTGGTGTCCCGCCGGATCCGGGGTAGACCTGGTGTCCCGGGCGGCGGGGTAGACCTGGTGTCCCCGGCCACGGGGTAGACCTGGTGTCCCGCGGGATCCGGGGTAGACCTGGTGTCCCGCCGGCCCCGGGGTAGACCTGGTGTCCCCGGCCACGGGGTAGACCTGGTGTCCCGCCGGATCCGGGGTAGACCTGGTGTCCCGGGCGGCGGGGTAGACCTGGTGTCCCGCCGGCCCCGGGGTAGACCTGGTGTCCCCGGCCACGGGGTAGACCTGGTGTCCCGCCGGATCCGGGGTAGACCTGGTGTCCCGGGCGGCGGGGTAGACCTGGTGTCCCCGGCCACGGGGTAGACCTGGTGTCCCGCCGGCCCCGGGGTAGACCTGGTGTCCCGGGCTCCGGGATAGACCTGGTGTCCCGCCGGCCCCGGGGTAGACCTGGTGTCCCCGGCCAGGGGGTAGACCTGGTGTCCCGCGGGATCCGGGGTAGACCTGGTGTCCCGCCGGCCCCGGGGTAGACCTGGTGTCCCCGGCCACGGGGTAGACCTGGTGTCCCGCCGGATCCGGGGTAGACCTGGTGTCCCGGGCGGCGGGGTAGACCTGGTGTCCCCGACCACGGGGTAGACCTGGTGTCCCGCCGGCCCCGGGGTAGACCTGGTGTCCCCGGCTCCGGGGTAGACCTGGTGTCCCCGGCCACGGGGTAGACCTGGTGTCCCGCCGGATCCGGGGTAGACCTGGTGTCCCGGGCTCCGGGGTAGACCTGGTGTCCCCGGCCACGGGGTAGACCTGGTGTCCCGCCGGATCCGGGGTAGACCTGGTGTCCCGCTGGATCCGGGGTAGACCTGGTGTCCCGCCGGCCCCGGGGTAGACCTGGTGTCCCCGGCCACGGGGTAGACCTGGTGTCCCGCCGGATCCGGGGTAGACCTGGTGTCCCGGGCGGCGGGGTAGACCTGGTGTCCCGCCGGCCCCGGGGTAGACCTGGTGTCCCCGGCCACGGGGTAGACCTGGTGTCCCGCCGGATCCGGGGTAGACCTGGTGTCCCGGGCGGCGGGGTAGACCTGGTGTCCCCGGCCACGGGGTAGACCTGGTGTCCCGCCGGCCCCGGGGTAGACCTGGTGTCCCGGGCTCCGGGATAGACCTGGTGTCCCGCCGGCCCCGGGGTAGACCTGGTGTCCCCGGCCCCGGGGTAGACCTGGTGTCCCGGGCGGCGGGGTCGACCTGGTGTCCCGCGGCCCGGGGTAGACCTGGTGTCCCGGGCGGCGGGGTAGACCTGGTGTCCCGGGGCCCGGGGTAGACCTGGTGTCCAAGGCCCCGGGGTAGACCTGGTGTCCCGGGGCCCGGGGTAGACCTGGTGTCCAAGGCCCCGGGGTAGACCTGGTGTCCCGGGGCCCGGGGTAGACCTGGTGTCCAAGGTCCCGGGGTAGACCTGGTGTCCCGGGCCCCGGGGTAGACCTTGTGTCCCGCCGGCCCCGGGGTAGACCTGGTGCCTCACCCTCCCCATCGAGCCCGGAGCCGGGCAACGCTCGCAGCCTCATATCACCCCGGAGCCAGACGGCTCGATCGGCCCCGTCCCGCGCAATGAACCCCACCCCGCTTTCCAGATTAATACCTACTTCATGGCCGCTCTAGTCGCTTGGAACGAGAAACTCATCCGGAAAAAACAAACAGACCATAACCATTGGCACATTTTATTTCTCCTCCTTTCGTATCCAGAGCACTCCCAGCCGAGCCGACGGGCAACCCGTGCCCCGTGGTCTGCCTGCTGACACGCTGAACTGGCGAAACAGCGCCCCCGCCCCCGCCCCGTCCCACCCACGCCCTCCTGAGACCCTACACAGCCCGGCCCCCCTGGCCCCGATGCGGCTCGCCCCGCCCCGCCCAGCGGTAGAGGCGGCCGCCGCCGGCACCACCGCCAGCACACAGGCGGCCACTTTCGGGCGGGTTCTTTCACGGTCCGCAGAGGTCTTCCGCCCTCGACCTCAGTCCAGGGGGCCGTGGGGGCTCGGTGCCGAGGCGCCCGGGGCCGGCACGAAGCCGCCGGCCCTTGGCCCTCGTCCGCACACAGACACAGATACAGCGCCACACCCACCGACCCCCCCCCCCCCCCCGTGCGCACGCTCACTCCCCAAGGTCATCCCTTCAGGCCACCACACCGCCCCCTCGCCGCCCCCCGCCACCTGCCCCCGCCCCCCCGCCGGGCGGCGGGGCACGCCCACCCGCCCGCCCGCCTGCCTGGCTGCCCGTCCGCATGCACGCTCTCGCGTGCCCTCACTCCCTGGCCCTGGCCCCGTCCCCGTCCCCGCCACCGCCCCCTGCCCTTACCCCTGCCCTTGCCGTCTCTGTCGGAGCCGCCCACGCCCGTCGGCGGTTGGGGGCGCCCCACCCAGCCTCTCCCATCAGCCTCCCTGGCGCCGTCTGCATACCTTTCCCGCTTGCTAGGCACCCGTAGAGGAAGGCCGGCCAGGGACCACAGGTCTAGCCACGGGCTAGGCGGCCGTGAGCTAGGGCCGGCGCGGGACACCAGGTCTACCCCGGGGCCAGCGGGACACCAGGTCTACCCCGGGCCCTGGGACACCAGGTCTACCCCGCTGCCCGGGACAACAGGTCTATCCCCCGGGGCGGGCGGGACACCAGGTCTACCCCGGGGACATGGACACCAGGTCTACCCCGGGGCCCGGGACACCAGGTCTACCCCGGGGCCTTGGACACCAGGTCTACCCCGGGGCCCGGGACACCAGGTCTACCCCGGGCCCTGGGACACCAGGTCTACCCCGCCGCCCGGGACAACAGGTCTACCCCGGGGCCTTGGACACCAGGTCTACCCAGGGTATTAGGACACCAGGTCTACCCCGGGCCCTGGGACACCAGGTCTACCCCGCCGCCCGGGACACCAGGTCTACCCCGGGGACTTGGACACCAGGTCTACCCCGCCGCCCGGGACACCAGGTCTACCCCGGGTCCTGGGACACCAGGTCTACCCCGCCGCCCGGGACACCAGGTCTACCCCGGGGACTTGGACACCAGGTCTACCCCGGGCCCTGGGACACCAGGTCTACCCCGCCGCCCGGGACACCAGGTCTACCCCGGGCCCTGGGACACCAGGTCTACCCCGCCGCCCGGGACACCAGGTCTACCCCGGGGACTTGGACACCAGGTC
>NC_080459.1:5044387-5046887 GCF_028018845.1 Melospiza georgiana
GGGAGGAACCCGGGGCCGCAAGTGCGTTCGAAGTGTCGATGATCAATGTGTCCTGCAATTCACATTAATTCTCGCAGCTAGCTGCGTTCTTCATCGACGCACGAGCCGAGTGATCCACCGCTAAGAGTTGTCTGGCTTTCGGGCGCCGCTCACGCCGAGCGGCCCCTTTGTCTCTCGCGCCGAGGACGCGCGGGCGCGCGCCTGGCTTCGACCGTACGAGCACACAGAGAAACGGAAGGGGAAAAAAGAGATCGGAGAAGCCCACGCTCCGAAGGACCGCCAAGAGGCGGGGGAGCCCGCGCCCCCGACCGCCTCCCCCCGCGAGGGGAGACGCCGACCTCACATGCCGTCCTTCGGAGGCGGCCCAGGCGCCCGGGCTCGGCCCGGCCTCCGCGCGGAGGGCCACGCGGCGCGCGCCGGGCACGCGGGGGGCACGGCGGCCCGCCCGCTCTCGCTTTCACGGGACGACGCGCACACGCACACACACGGCTCGGGCCACACGCGGCCGGGGGCGCGGCCGTCGGCCCCCGCACACGCCGGCTCCCCTTCGGCCCCCTTCACCGCGGGGCTCGCGGCGCGCCGCCGCGCCGCCGCGCGGCCGGCTCTCTCTCTTCCACGGCGGCCTCACCCCGCTCGAGACGGCACGCGACGACGGCCGTGCCGCCGGCGCGCCTTCCCGCCCGGCGGGACCGCTCCCGCCGGGCGGGCCAGCGTCCGGGCGGACGCGCTCCGCCGCCGGCCCCGGAGGCGGACGCCACCGAGACCCGAGCCGGCGTCGCCAGCGCCCGAGGCCTGCCGGACGGCAGGCCCCGCCGTCGCCGGGGCCGCACTCCCGGGGCCGCCGCCGCCGCGTCGCACCGCCGGGGCCCCTTGCCTCGGCACGCGCCCGGCGGAAGGCGTACGGCGCTGAGCCGGGGGGCAACGCCCGCTCTCCTCGTTTTCACGCGGAGACCGGGCGGGGGAAGCGCCCCCGCGGCCGCCCGCACGCCTTCCTACGGCCCACACGCGGCCGGGAAGGGCGACGGAGGACGCGACGTGCAGGGCCCGGGACGGGACCGCCGCCGGCGACGGCGGGCGCCCTCCGGCCGACCGTCCCCGCTGGGGGGGACACCCGTCGAGCGGCGCCGCCGCCGCTCGGCACGGGGTCGCCCGCGCTCGCGGGCCTCCGCCGACGGAGGGCCCGCCGGACGCTCGCCCCCCGGGCGGGCGGGCGATCGAGCCGGGCGGGGGACGGCCGGCGGACGGCGCCGCCGGTGCGTTCGAGGAGGAAAGGCCGCCGAGGGGAGAGGGGCCGGACGCGCGGGACGCGGCGCCGCGCGCGCGAGAGACCGCGGCAAGCGGGCCGAGGAGAGAGCGCGGCGGGCCCCGGCGGCCGCAACCCCGCGGCCGAGGAAAGGCAGAGAGCGGGCGCTCTCTGCCGGCGTCGCCCGTTACGACGAGGCGAGCGGGTCGGCCCCCGCGGCCGACCGCGCGACGCGGCCTCTCCGCCGAGGCCGGGCCGCGGAGAGGGGGGGGCAGGGCGCCCCTCCCCGGCGCGGCGCGGTTACCCCCGCGCGCGCGCGCGCGGCGGGGACGACGACGACGACGACCGCGACGGAGGGAGCGCGGCCGGCGGCCGCGGACACCACCGCAGGGGCTCGGCGGGAGTAGCTGCTCCCCACCCCTCAGTGGCGCCGCACCGCCGCCCGGCGACAACCACCGCCGCCGCCGCCGCCGCCGCCGCCGGCACCGCCGCCGCCACGGCGGGCCGCGCCGAGCCGCCCGAGTCTTTAAACCGCCGCCCGGCTCGCCGGCCCCCTTTCGGCACCCCCGCAGCGGCGTTTGGCGACGCCGAGGGGGGAAACCTGGCGGGGGAACCGCCGAGGCGCGGAGCGCTAGGTACCTGGCCCTGGGGCGAGGGAAACGACCTGCATGGCCCCGCCGGGGTGCCTCCCCCGCTGCCGCCCTCGGGGGAGCGTCCACCGGCGGGGGCGCGCCCGCCGTCTGCCGCCACCACCGCGGCGTCCTTCTCGGGGCCCGGGGTTTCCCTCAGTAGCCCGGCGCTGCGCCCGAGAGGACCGCCGCGGCTCGGGCCGCCCCGCCGGCGCGGGGACGCGGCCCGGCCGCCGAGCGCGCCGCGCCCGCGCGCGCGCGCGCGGCCCGAAGCGCGGCCCGGAACGCCCGGAGGGCTCGGCCCTCGGCCGCGCGAGGGGCACCGCTCGGCCCGAGAGCGGGAGCTCCGCCGACGTGGCAAAGCCCCGCTCCCCGGTGCGGGAAGGGCCGGAGGAGCCGCCTCCTCCGAGCCCCGAAGGCGCCCCCGCCACCCGCTCCCTCGCCATTTCCACATCGGCCGCCGACGGGTGCCACGGCCGGACGGCCGGCCGTCGCTCGACGGGCGAAGCAGCGAGGGGAGGGACGGGCGCGCCTCCGGGAGGGGCCGTGCCGAGCACCCCTCCCTCCCGGCACCCGGGCGGCTTTCTCGCACGCTCCGAGGAGAGCCGGCCTCGGGAGAACTCGGGCC
>NC_080459.1:5051887-5056887 GCF_028018845.1 Melospiza georgiana
CGCCCCGGTCCTCCGGCAGCCCTTCTCTCTCTCGGCCTCGCGGGCAGATCGCCCCGGTTCTCCGGCAGCCCTTCTCTCTCTCGGCCTCGCGGGCAGATCGCCCCGGTCCTCCGGCAGCCCTTCTCTCTCTCGGCCTCGCGGGCAGATCGCCCCGGTTCTCCGGCAGCCCTTCTCTCTCTCGGCCTCGCGGGCAGATCGCCCCGGTTCTCCGGCAGCCCTTCTCTCTCTCGGCCTCGCGGGCAGATCGCCCCGGTTCTCCGGCAGCCCTTCTCTCTCTCGGCCTCGCGGGCAGATCGCCCCCGGTCCTCCGGCAGCCCTTCTCTCTCTCGGCCTCGCGGGCAGATCGCCCCCGGTCCTCCGGCAGCCCTTCTCTCTCTCGGCCTCGCGGGCAGATCGCCCCGGTCCTCCGGCAGCCCTTCTCTCTCTCGGCCTCGCGGGCAGATCGCCCCGGTTCTCCGGCAGCCCTTCTCTCTCTCGGCCTCGCGGGCAGATCGCCCCGGTTCTCCGGCAGCCCTTCTCTCTCTCGGCCTCGCGGGCAGATCGCCCCGGTTCTCCGGCAGCCCTTCTCTCTCTCGGCCTCGCGGGCAGATCGCCCCGGTTCTCCGGCAGCCCTTCTCTCTCTCGGCCTCGCGGGCAGATCGCCCCGGTTCTCCGGCAGCCCTTCTCTCTCTCGGCCTCGCGGGCAGATCGCCCCGGTTCTCCGGCAGCCCTTCTCTCTCTCGGCCTCGCGGGCAGATCGCCCCGGTTCTCCGGCAGCCCTTCTCTCTCTCGGCCTCGCGGGCAGATCGCCCCGGTTCTCCGGCAGCCCTTCTCTCTCTCGGCCTCGCTGTGCCAAGCTTTTCCGGGAAAGACGGGAGCCGGGACAAAGCCACAGGCAGACTCGTCCCGGCTAGGCGGCACCTCCTCTGCCCTGCCGACCGCACCACCGCGGTCGCTCCCTTCCGCCTTAAACACAGGCACGGCATGAAGCCAACCTGTGGGGATGCGGCCCGTCACCTCGCTCCCATAATACGGACAGATGAGTCCGAAGGCGCCCAAGCCTCCAAGGGGACTGATGGAGCTCGACCGGGAAAAGGCGCCACCGCAGGCCGCCTCTTACGATGAGGCAGCCGGAGGCAGCCGGCAACAGCGACCCCTTGGAGAACTTCCGCAGCCGGCCGGGACAACAGGTCTACCCAGCACCGGCCGAAATACGACTAAGTCCCGCCGGATCCGGGGTAGACCTGGTGTCCCGCCGGCCCCGGGGTAGACCTGGTGTCCCCGGCCACGGGGTAGACCTGGTGTCCCGCCGGATCCGGGGTAGACCTGGTGTCCCGGGCGGCGGGGTAGACCTGGTGTCCCGCCGGCCCCGGGGTAGACCTGGTGTCCCCGGCCACGGGGTAGACCTGGTGTCCCGCGGGCTCCGGGGTAGACCTGGTGTCCCGCCGGCCCCGGGGTAGACCTGGTGTCCCCGGCCACGGGGTAGACCTGGTGTCCCGCCGGCCCCGGGGTAGACCTGGTGTCCCGGGCTCCGGGGTAGACCTGGTGTCCCGCCGGCCCCGGGGTAGACCTGGTGTCCCCGGCCAGGGGGTAGACCTGGTGTCCCGCGGGATCCGGGGTAGACCTGGTGTCCCGCCGGCCCCGGGGTAGACCTGGTGTCCCCGGCCACGGGGTAGACCTGGTGTCCCGCCGGATCCGGGGTAGACCTGGTGTCCCGGGCTCCGGGGTAGACCTGGTGTCCCGCCGGCCCCGGGGTAGACCTGGTGTCCCCGGCCACGGGGTAGACCTGGTGTCCCGCGGGCTCCGGGGTAGACCTGGTGTCCCGCCGGCCCCGGGGTAGACCTGGTGTCCCCGGCCACGGGGTAGACCTGGTGTCCCGCCGGCCCCGGGGTAGACCTGGTGTCCCGGGCTCCGGGGTAGACCTGGTGTCCCGCCGGCCCCGGGGTAGACCTGGTGTCCCCGGCCAGGGGGTAGACCTGGTGTCCCGCGGGATCCGGGGTAGACCTGGTGTCCCGCCGGCCCCGGGGTAGACCTGGTGTCCCGCCGGCCCCGGGGTAGACCTGGTGTCCCGAGCTCCGGGGTAGACCTGGTGTCCCGCCGGCCCCGGGGTAGACCTGGTGTCCCGCGGGATCCGGGGTAGACCTGGTGTCCCGCCGGCCCCGGGGTAGACCTGGTGTCCCCGGCCACGGGGTAGACCTGGTGTCCCGCCGGATCCGGGGTAGACCTGGTGTCCCGCCGGCCCCGGGGTAGACCTGGTGTCCCCGGCCACGGGGTAGACCTGGTGTCCCGCCGGATCCGGGGTAGACCTGGTGTCCCGCCGGCCCCGGGGTAGACCTGGTGTCCCCGGCCACGGGGTAGACCTGGTGTCCCGCCGGCCCCGGGGTAGACCTGGTGTCCCGGGCTCCGGGGTAGACCTGGTGTCCCGCCGGCCCCGGGGTAGACCTGGTGTCCCCGGCCACGGGGTAGACCTGGTGTCCCGCCGGATCCGGGGTAGACCTGGTGTCCCGCCGGCCCCGGGGTAGACCTGGTGTCCCCGGCCACGGGGTAGACCTGGTGTCCCGCGGGATCCGGGGTAGACCTGGTGTCCCGCCGGCCCCGGGGTAGACCTGGTGTCCCCGGCCACGGGGTAGACCTGGTGTCCCGCCGGATCCGGGGTAGACCTGGTGTCCCGGGCGGCGGGGTAGACCTGGTGTCCCCGGCCACGGGGTAGACCTGGTGTCCCGCGGGATCCGGGGTAGACCTGGTGTCCCGCCGGCCCCGGGGTAGACCTGGTGTCCCCGGCCACGGGGTAGACCTGGTGTCCCGCCGGATCCGGGGTAGACCTGGTGTCCCGGGCGGCGGGGTAGACCTGGTGTCCCGCCGGCCCCGGGGTAGACCTGGTGTCCCCGGCCACGGGGTAGACCTGGTGTCCCGCCGGATCCGGGGTAGACCTGGTGTCCCGGGCGGCGGGGTAGACCTGGTGTCCCCGGCCACGGGGTAGACCTGGTGTCCCGCCGGCCCCGGGGTAGACCTGGTGTCCCGGGCTCCGGGATAGACCTGGTGTCCCGCCGGCCCCGGGGTAGACCTGGTGTCCCCGGCCAGGGGGTAGACCTGGTGTCCCGCGGGATCCGGGGTAGACCTGGTGTCCCGCCGGCCCCGGGGTAGACCTGGTGTCCCCGGCCACGGGGTAGACCTGGTGTCCCGCCGGATCCGGGGTAGACCTGGTGTCCCGGGCGGCGGGGTAGACCTGGTGTCCCCGACCACGGGGTAGACCTGGTGTCCCGCCGGCCCCGGGGTAGACCTGGTGTCCCCGGCTCCGGGGTAGACCTGGTGTCCCCGGCCACGGGGTAGACCTGGTGTCCCGCCGGATCCGGGGTAGACCTGGTGTCCCGGGCTCCGGGGTAGACCTGGTGTCCCCGGCCACGGGGTAGACCTGGTGTCCCGCCGGATCCGGGGTAGACCTGGTGTCCCGCTGGATCCGGGGTAGACCTGGTGTCCCGCCGGCCCCGGGGTAGACCTGGTGTCCCCGGCCACGGGGTAGACCTGGTGTCCCGCCGGATCCGGGGTAGACCTGGTGTCCCGGGCGGCGGGGTAGACCTGGTGTCCCGCCGGCCCCGGGGTAGACCTGGTGTCCCCGGCCACGGGGTAGACCTGGTGTCCCGCCGGATCCGGGGTAGACCTGGTGTCCCGGGCGGCGGGGTAGACCTGGTGTCCCCGGCCACGGGGTAGACCTGGTGTCCCGCCGGCCCCGGGGTAGACCTGGTGTCCCGGGCTCCGGGATAGACCTGGTGTCCCGCCGGCCCCGGGGTAGACCTGGTGTCCCCGGCCCCGGGGTAGACCTGGTGTCCCGGGCGGCGGGGTCGACCTGGTGTCCCGCGGCCCGGGGTAGACCTGGTGTCCCGGGCGGCGGGGTAGACCTGGTGTCCCGGGGCCCGGGGTAGACCTGGTGTCCAAGGCCCCGGGGTAGACCTGGTGTCCCGGGGCCCGGGGTAGACCTGGTGTCCAAGGCCCCGGGGTAGACCTGGTGTCCCGGGGCCCGGGGTAGACCTGGTGTCCAAGGTCCCGGGGTAGACCTGGTGTCCCGGGCCCCGGGGTAGACCTTGTGTCCCGCCGGCCCCGGGGTAGACCTGGTGCCTCACCCTCCCCATCGAGCCCGGAGCCGGGCAACGCTCGCAGCCTCATATCACCCCGGAGCCAGACGGCTCGATCGGCCCCGTCCCGCGCAATGAACCCCACCCCGCTTTCCAGATTAATACCTACTTCATGGCCGCTCTAGTCGCTTGGAACGAGAAACTCATCCGGAAAAAACAAACAGACCATAACCATTGGCACATTTTATTTCTCCTCCTTTCGTATCCAGAGCACTCCCAGCCGAGCCGACGGGCAACCCGTGCCCCGTGGTCTGCCTGCTGACACGCTGAACTGGCGAAACAGCGCCCCCGCCCCCGCCCCGTCCCACCCACGCCCTCCTGAGACCCTACACAGCCCGGCCCCCCTGGCCCCGATGCGGCTCGCCCCGCCCCGCCCAGCGGTAGAGGCGGCCGCCGCCGGCACCACCGCCAGCACACAGGCGGCCACTTTCGGGCGGGTTCTTTCACGGTCCGCAGAGGTCTTCCGCCCTCGACCTCAGTCCAGGGGGCCGTGGGGGCTCGGTGCCGAGGCGCCCGGGGCCGGCACGAAGCCGCCGGCCCTTGGCCCTCGTCCGCACACAGACACAGATACAGCGCCACACCCACCGACCCCCCCCCCCCCCCCGTGCGCACGCTCACTCCCCAAGGTCATCCCTTCAGGCCACCACACCGCCCCCTCGCCGCCCCCCGCCACCTGCCCCCGCCCCCCCGCCGGGCGGCGGGGCACGCCCACCCGCCCGCCCGCCTGCCTGGCTGCCCGTCCGCATGCACGCTCTCGCGTGCCCTCACTCCCTGGCCCTGGCCCCGTCCCCGTCCCCGCCACCGCCCCCTGCCCTTACCCCTGCCCTTGCCGTCTCTGTCGGAGCCGCCCACGCCCGTCGGCGGTTGGGGGCGCCCCACCCAGCCTCTCCC
>NC_080459.1:5071887-5079387 GCF_028018845.1 Melospiza georgiana
GCCCCTTCGTCGCAACGCTTCTCGGTGCCGCGGCTTAGGGCCGCCGGAGAAAAATTAAGAAGATCCGCGGAGGCCGGGCGGGCGCCCCCACTCTGCCCGCACGCCGGCGCGCCTAAACCGCGGAAAAAAAAAAAGCCGGGCCCGCGTGGCAACCCAGCCCGCCCGGCATAAGCGGCTCGGTCCGTGCGGCCACGACCGAGGTGGGCGAGGCGCCGCCGCCTCGCCCGGGACAAGTCCGGGGGGCTCCCTCCGTCGGGTGCCGGGTCCGTCAACTCCAAAAAACTCTGCCCGCCAACGCGGGTCCACGGCTTAAGGCCGAGGAAGGGGGATGGTTTCAACAACGCGGGCCGGGGACGGGGCGCCCCGACCCCGGGCTCCGCAGCTTTACCGGGCGGGCCGACCGCCGCCGAGGCGGACCGACAGCCCAAAAAAGTGCCCGCCGAGTGGGCCCCGGCTTAAGGCCAGGCACGAAAGGGACGAGGCGCCGCCGCCTCGCCCGCCACCGCTGCCCAGGGGGGCCGCCCCCCCTTGCGAATCGGCCGGCAGAAGCCGGGCCGGCGCGGGAAAGCTCGCAGCTTCTCTCTCCGCCTCGCCTCGAACGCCAAGCGGTTTCCCTCTCGGATCGTCTTTCGGCAGCCCTTCTCTCTCGGCCTCGCGGGCAGATCGCCCCCGGTCCTCCGGCAGCCCTTCTCTCTCTCGGCCTCGCGGGCAGATCGCCCCGGTCCTCCGGCAGCCCTTCTCTCTCTCGGCCTCGCGGGCAGATCGCCCCGGTCCTCCGGCAGCCCTTCTCTCTCTCGGCCTCGCGGGCAGATCGCCCCGGTTCTCCGGCAGCCCTTCTCTCTCTCGGCCTCGCGGGCAGATCGCCCCGGTCCTCCGGCAGCCCTTCTCTCTCTCGGCCTCGCGGGCAGATCGCCCCGGTTCTCCGGCAGCCCTTCTCTCTCTCGGCCTCGCGGGCAGATCGCCCCGGTTCTCCGGCAGCCCTTCTCTCTCTCGGCCTCGCGGGCAGATCGCCCCGGTTCTCCGGCAGCCCTTCTCTCTCTCGGCCTCGCGGGCAGATCGCCCCCGGTCCTCCGGCAGCCCTTCTCTCTCTCGGCCTCGCGGGCAGATCGCCCCCGGTCCTCCGGCAGCCCTTCTCTCTCTCGGCCTCGCGGGCAGATCGCCCCGGTCCTCCGGCAGCCCTTCTCTCTCTCGGCCTCGCGGGCAGATCGCCCCGGTTCTCCGGCAGCCCTTCTCTCTCTCGGCCTCGCGGGCAGATCGCCCCGGTTCTCCGGCAGCCCTTCTCTCTCTCGGCCTCGCGGGCAGATCGCCCCGGTTCTCCGGCAGCCCTTCTCTCTCTCGGCCTCGCGGGCAGATCGCCCCGGTTCTCCGGCAGCCCTTCTCTCTCTCGGCCTCGCGGGCAGATCGCCCCGGTTCTCCGGCAGCCCTTCTCTCTCTCGGCCTCGCGGGCAGATCGCCCCGGTTCTCCGGCAGCCCTTCTCTCTCTCGGCCTCGCGGGCAGATCGCCCCGGTTCTCCGGCAGCCCTTCTCTCTCTCGGCCTCGCGGGCAGATCGCCCCGGTTCTCCGGCAGCCCTTCTCTCTCGGCCTCGCTGTGCCAAGCTTTTCCGGGAAAGACGGGAGCCGGGACAAAGCCACAGGCAGACTCGTCCCGGCTAGGCGGCACCTCCTCTGCCCTGCCGACCGCACCACCGCGGTCGCTCCCTTCCGCCTTAAACACAGGCACGGCATGAAGCCAACCTGTGGGGATGCGGCCCGTCACCTCGCTCCCATAATACGGACAGATGAGTCCGAAGGCGCCCAAGCCTCCAAGGGGACTGATGGAGCTCGACCGGGAAAAGGCGCCACCGCAGGCCGCCTCTTACGATGAGGCAGCCGGAGGCAGCCGGCAACAGCGACCCCTTGGAGAACTTCCGCAGCCGGCCGGGACAACAGGTCTACCCAGCACCGGCCGAAATACGACTAAGTCCCGCCGGATCCGGGGTAGACCTGGTGTCCCGCCGGCCCCGGGGTAGACCTGGTGTCCCCGGCCACGGGGTAGACCTGGTGTCCCGCCGGATCCGGGGTAGACCTGGTGTCCCGGGCGGCGGGGTAGACCTGGTGTCCCGCCGGCCCCGGGGTAGACCTGGTGTCCCCGGCCACGGGGTAGACCTGGTGTCCCGCGGGCTCCGGGGTAGACCTGGTGTCCCGCCGGCCCCGGGGTAGACCTGGTGTCCCCGGCCACGGGGTAGACCTGGTGTCCCGCCGGCCCCGGGGTAGACCTGGTGTCCCGGGCTCCGGGGTAGACCTGGTGTCCCGCCGGCCCCGGGGTAGACCTGGTGTCCCCGGCCAGGGGGTAGACCTGGTGTCCCGCGGGATCCGGGGTAGACCTGGTGTCCCGCCGGCCCCGGGGTAGACCTGGTGTCCCCGGCCACGGGGTAGACCTGGTGTCCCGCCGGATCCGGGGTAGACCTGGTGTCCCGGGCTCCGGGGTAGACCTGGTGTCCCGCCGGCCCCGGGGTAGACCTGGTGTCCCCGGCCACGGGGTAGACCTGGTGTCCCGCGGGCTCCGGGGTAGACCTGGTGTCCCGCCGGCCCCGGGGTAGACCTGGTGTCCCCGGCCACGGGGTAGACCTGGTGTCCCGCCGGCCCCGGGGTAGACCTGGTGTCCCGGGCTCCGGGGTAGACCTGGTGTCCCGCCGGCCCCGGGGTAGACCTGGTGTCCCCGGCCAGGGGGTAGACCTGGTGTCCCGCGGGATCCGGGGTAGACCTGGTGTCCCGCCGGCCCCGGGGTAGACCTGGTGTCCCGCCGGCCCCGGGGTAGACCTGGTGTCCCGAGCTCCGGGGTAGACCTGGTGTCCCGCCGGCCCCGGGGTAGACCTGGTGTCCCGCGGGATCCGGGGTAGACCTGGTGTCCCGCCGGCCCCGGGGTAGACCTGGTGTCCCCGGCCACGGGGTAGACCTGGTGTCCCGCCGGATCCGGGGTAGACCTGGTGTCCCGCCGGCCCCGGGGTAGACCTGGTGTCCCCGGCCACGGGGTAGACCTGGTGTCCCGCCGGATCCGGGGTAGACCTGGTGTCCCGCCGGCCCCGGGGTAGACCTGGTGTCCCCGGCCACGGGGTAGACCTGGTGTCCCGCCGGCCCCGGGGTAGACCTGGTGTCCCGGGCTCCGGGGTAGACCTGGTGTCCCGCCGGCCCCGGGGTAGACCTGGTGTCCCCGGCCACGGGGTAGACCTGGTGTCCCGCCGGATCCGGGGTAGACCTGGTGTCCCGCCGGCCCCGGGGTAGACCTGGTGTCCCCGGCCACGGGGTAGACCTGGTGTCCCGCGGGATCCGGGGTAGACCTGGTGTCCCGCCGGCCCCGGGGTAGACCTGGTGTCCCCGGCCACGGGGTAGACCTGGTGTCCCGCCGGATCCGGGGTAGACCTGGTGTCCCGGGCGGCGGGGTAGACCTGGTGTCCCCGGCCACGGGGTAGACCTGGTGTCCCGCGGGATCCGGGGTAGACCTGGTGTCCCGCCGGCCCCGGGGTAGACCTGGTGTCCCCGGCCACGGGGTAGACCTGGTGTCCCGCCGGATCCGGGGTAGACCTGGTGTCCCGGGCGGCGGGGTAGACCTGGTGTCCCGCCGGCCCCGGGGTAGACCTGGTGTCCCCGGCCACGGGGTAGACCTGGTGTCCCGCCGGATCCGGGGTAGACCTGGTGTCCCGGGCGGCGGGGTAGACCTGGTGTCCCCGGCCACGGGGTAGACCTGGTGTCCCGCCGGCCCCGGGGTAGACCTGGTGTCCCGGGCTCCGGGATAGACCTGGTGTCCCGCCGGCCCCGGGGTAGACCTGGTGTCCCCGGCCAGGGGGTAGACCTGGTGTCCCGCGGGATCCGGGGTAGACCTGGTGTCCCGCCGGCCCCGGGGTAGACCTGGTGTCCCCGGCCACGGGGTAGACCTGGTGTCCCGCCGGATCCGGGGTAGACCTGGTGTCCCGGGCGGCGGGGTAGACCTGGTGTCCCGCCGGCCCCGGGGTAGACCTGGTGTCCCCGGCCACGGGGTAGACCTGGTGTCCCGCCGGCCCCGGGGTAGACCTGGTGTCCCGGGCTCCGGGATAGACCTGGTGTCCCGCCGGCCCCGGGGTAGACCTGGTGTCCCCGGCCAGGGGGTAGACCTGGTGTCCCGCGGGATCCGGGGTAGACCTGGTGTCCCGCCGGCCCCGGGGTAGACCTGGTGTCCCCGGCCACGGGGTAGACCTGGTGTCCCGCCGGATCCGGGGTAGACCTGGTGTCCCGGGCGGCGGGGTAGACCTGGTGTCCCCGACCACGGGGTAGACCTGGTGTCCCGCCGGCCCCGGGGTAGACCTGGTGTCCCCGGCTCCGGGGTAGACCTGGTGTCCCCGGCCACGGGGTAGACCTGGTGTCCCGCCGGATCCGGGGTAGACCTGGTGTCCCGGGCTCCGGGGTAGACCTGGTGTCCCCGGCCACGGGGTAGACCTGGTGTCCCGCCGGATCCGGGGTAGACCTGGTGTCCCGCTGGATCCGGGGTAGACCTGGTGTCCCGCCGGCCCCGGGGTAGACCTGGTGTCCCCGGCCACGGGGTAGACCTGGTGTCCCGCCGGATCCGGGGTAGACCTGGTGTCCCGGGCGGCGGGGTAGACCTGGTGTCCCGCCGGCCCCGGGGTAGACCTGGTGTCCCCGGCCACGGGGTAGACCTGGTGTCCCGCCGGATCCGGGGTAGACCTGGTGTCCCGGGCGGCGGGGTAGACCTGGTGTCCCCGGCCACGGGGTAGACCTGGTGTCCCGCCGGCCCCGGGGTAGACCTGGTGTCCCGGGCTCCGGGATAGACCTGGTGTCCCGCCGGCCCCGGGGTAGACCTGGTGTCCCCGGCCCCGGGGTAGACCTGGTGTCCCGGGCGGCGGGGTCGACCTGGTGTCCCGCGGCCCGGGGTAGACCTGGTGTCCCGGGCGGCGGGGTAGACCTGGTGTCCCGGGGCCCGGGGTAGACCTGGTGTCCAAGGCCCCGGGGTAGACCTGGTGTCCCGGGGCCCGGGGTAGACCTGGTGTCCAAGGCCCCGGGGTAGACCTGGTGTCCCGGGGCCCGGGGTAGACCTGGTGTCCAAGGTCCCGGGGTAGACCTGGTGTCCCGGGCCCCGGGGTAGACCTTGTGTCCCGCCGGCCCCGGGGTAGACCTGGTGCCTCACCCTCCCCATCGAGCCCGGAGCCGGGCAACGCTCGCAGCCTCATATCACCCCGGAGCCAGACGGCTCGATCGGCCCCGTCCCGCGCAATGAACCCCACCCCGCTTTCCAGATTAATACCTACTTCATGGCCGCTCTAGTCGCTTGGAACGAGAAACTCATCCGGAAAAAACAAACAGACCATAACCATTGGCACATTTTATTTCTCCTCCTTTCGTATCCAGAGCACTCCCAGCCGAGCCGACGGGCAACCCGTGCCCCGTGGTCTGCCTGCTGACACGCTGAACTGGCGAAACAGCGCCCCCGCCCCCGCCCCGTCCCACCCACGCCCTCCTGAGACCCTACACAGCCCGGCCCCCCTGGCCCCGATGCGGCTCGCCCCGCCCCGCCCAGCGGTAGAGGCGGCCGCCGCCGGCACCACCGCCAGCACACAGGCGGCCACTTTCGGGCGGGTTCTTTCACGGTCCGCAGAGGTCTTCCGCCCTCGACCTCAGTCCAGGGGGCCGTGGGGGCTCGGTGCCGAGGCGCCCGGGGCCGGCACGAAGCCGCCGGCCCTTGGCCCTCGTCCGCACACAGACACAGATACAGCGCCACACCCACCGACCCCCCCCCCCCCCCCGTGCGCACGCTCACTCCCCAAGGTCATCCCTTCAGGCCACCACACCGCCCCCTCGCCGCCCCCCGCCACCTGCCCCCGCCCCCCCGCCGGGCGGCGGGGCACGCCCACCCGCCCGCCCGCCTGCCTGGCTGCCCGTCCGCATGCACGCTCTCGCGTGCCCTCACTCCCTGGCCCTGGCCCCGTCCCCGTCCCCGCCACCGCCCCCTGCCCTTACCCCTGCCCTTGCCGTCTCTGTCGGAGCCGCCCACGCCCGTCGGCGGTTGGGGGCGCCCCACCCAGCCTCTCCCATCAGCCTCCCTGGCGCCGTCTGCATACCTTTCCCGCTTGCTAGGCACCCGTAGAGGAAGGCCGGCCAGGGACCACAGGTCTAGCCACGGGCTAGGCGGCCGTGAGCTAGGGCCGGCGCGGGACACCAGGTCTACCCCGGGGCCAGCGGGACACCAGGTCTACCCCGGGCCCTGGGACACCAGGTCTACCCCGCTGCCCGGGACAACAGGTCTATCCCCCGGGGCGGGCGGGACACCAGGTCTACCCCGGGGACATGGACACCAGGTCTACCCCGGGGCCCGGGACACCAGGTCTACCCCGGGGCCTTGGACACCAGGTCTACCCCGGGGCCCGGGACACCAGGTCTACCCCGGGCCCTGGGACACCAGGTCTACCCCGCCGCCCGGGACAACAGGTCTACCCCGGGGCCTTGGACACCAGGTCTACCCAGGGTATTAGGACACCAGGTCTACCCCGGGCCCTGGGACACCAGGTCTACCCCGCCGCCCGGGACACCAGGTCTACCCCGGGGACTTGGACACCAGGTCTACCCCGCCGCCCGGGACACCAGGTCTACCCCGGGTCCTGGGACACCAGGTCTACCCCGCCGCCCGGGACACCAGGTCTACCCCGGGGACTTGGACACCAGGTCTACCCCGGGCCCTGGGACACCAGGTCTACCCCGCCGCCCGGGACACCAGGTCTACCCCGGGCCCTGGGACACCAGGTCTACCCCGCCGCCCGGGACACCAGGTCTACCCCGGGGACTTGGACACCAGGTCTACCCCGCCGCCCGGGACACCAGGTCTACCCCGGGTCCTGGGACACCAGGTCTACCCCGCCGCCCAGGACACCAGGTCTACCCCGGGGACTTGGACACCAGGTCTACCCCGGGCCCTGGGACACCAGGTCTACCCCGCCGCCCGGGACACCAGGTCTACCCCGGGGACATGGACACCAGGTCTACCCCGGGGCCCGGGACACCAGGTCTACCCCGCCGCCCGGGACACCAGGTCTACCCCGGGGACATGGACACCAGGTCTACCCCGGGGCCCGGGACACCAGGTCTACCCCGGGGCCTTGGACACCAGGTCTACCCCGGGGCCCGGGACACCAGGTCTACCCCGGGTCCTGGGACACCAGGTCTACCCCGCCGCCCGGGACAACAGGTCTACCCCGGGGCCTTGGACACCAGGTCTACCCAGGGTATTAGGACACCAGGTCTACCCCGGGCCCTGGGACACCAGGTCTACCCCGCCGCCCGGGACACCAGGTCTACCCCGGGGACTTGGACACCAGGTCTACCCCGCCGCCCGGGACACCAGGTCTACCCCGGGTCCTGGGACACCAGGTCTACCCCGCCGCCCGGGACACCAGGTCTACCCCGGGGACTTGGACACCAGGTCTACCCCGGGCCCTGGGACACCAGGTCTACCCCGCCGCCCGGGACACCAGGTCTAC
>NC_080459.1:5086887-5089387 GCF_028018845.1 Melospiza georgiana
CCCCAGCCGCGCCGCCGGGGTGGCCCCCGGACGGCGATTGATCGTCAAGCGACGCTCAGACAGGCGTAGCCCCGGGAGGAACCCGGGGCCGCAAGTGCGTTCGAAGTGTCGATGATCAATGTGTCCTGCAATTCACATTAATTCTCGCAGCTAGCTGCGTTCTTCATCGACGCACGAGCCGAGTGATCCACCGCTAAGAGTTGTCTGGCTTTCGGGCGCCGCTCACGCCGAGCGGCCCCTTTGTCTCTCGCGCCGAGGACGCGCGGGCGCGCGCCTGGCTTCGACCGTACGAGCACACAGAGAAACGGAAGGGGAAAAAAGAGATCGGAGAAGCCCACGCTCCGAAGGACCGCCAAGAGGCGGGGGAGCCCGCGCCCCCGACCGCCTCCCCCCGCGAGGGGAGACGCCGACCTCACATGCCGTCCTTCGGAGGCGGCCCAGGCGCCCGGGCTCGGCCCGGCCTCCGCGCGGAGGGCCACGCGGCGCGCGCCGGGCACGCGGGGGGCACGGCGGCCCGCCCGCTCTCGCTTTCACGGGACGACGCGCACACGCACACACACGGCTCGGGCCACACGCGGCCGGGGGCGCGGCCGTCGGCCCCCGCACACGCCGGCTCCCCTTCGGCCCCCTTCACCGCGGGGCTCGCGGCGCGCCGCCGCGCCGCCGCGCGGCCGGCTCTCTCTCTTCCACGGCGGCCTCACCCCGCTCGAGACGGCACGCGACGACGGCCGTGCCGCCGGCGCGCCTTCCCGCCCGGCGGGACCGCTCCCGCCGGGCGGGCCAGCGTCCGGGCGGACGCGCTCCGCCGCCGGCCCCGGAGGCGGACGCCACCGAGACCCGAGCCGGCGTCGCCAGCGCCCGAGGCCTGCCGGACGGCAGGCCCCGCCGTCGCCGGGGCCGCACTCCCGGGGCCGCCGCCGCCGCGTCGCACCGCCGGGGCCCCTTGCCTCGGCACGCGCCCGGCGGAAGGCGTACGGCGCTGAGCCGGGGGGCAACGCCCGCTCTCCTCGTTTTCACGCGGAGACCGGGCGGGGGAAGCGCCCCCGCGGCCGCCCGCACGCCTTCCTACGGCCCACACGCGGCCGGGAAGGGCGACGGAGGACGCGACGTGCAGGGCCCGGGACGGGACCGCCGCCGGCGACGGCGGGCGCCCTCCGGCCGACCGTCCCCGCTGGGGGGGACACCCGTCGAGCGGCGCCGCCGCCGCTCGGCACGGGGTCGCCCGCGCTCGCGGGCCTCCGCCGACGGAGGGCCCGCCGGACGCTCGCCCCCCGGGCGGGCGGGCGATCGAGCCGGGCGGGGGACGGCCGGCGGACGGCGCCGCCGGTGCGTTCGAGGAGGAAAGGCCGCCGAGGGGAGAGGGGCCGGACGCGCGGGACGCGGCGCCGCGCGCGCGAGAGACCGCGGCAAGCGGGCCGAGGAGAGAGCGCGGCGGGCCCCGGCGGCCGCAACCCCGCGGCCGAGGAAAGGCAGAGAGCGGGCGCTCTCTGCCGGCGTCGCCCGTTACGACGAGGCGAGCGGGTCGGCCCCCGCGGCCGACCGCGCGACGCGGCCTCTCCGCCGAGGCCGGGCCGCGGAGAGGGGGGGGCAGGGCGCCCCTCCCCGGCGCGGCGCGGTTACCCCCGCGCGCGCGCGCGCGGCGGGGACGACGACGACGACGACCGCGACGGAGGGAGCGCGGCCGGCGGCCGCGGACACCACCGCAGGGGCTCGGCGGGAGTAGCTGCTCCCCACCCCTCAGTGGCGCCGCACCGCCGCCCGGCGACAACCACCGCCGCCGCCGCCGCCGCCGCCGCCGGCACCGCCGCCGCCACGGCGGGCCGCGCCGAGCCGCCCGAGTCTTTAAACCGCCGCCCGGCTCGCCGGCCCCCTTTCGGCACCCCCGCAGCGGCGTTTGGCGACGCCGAGGGGGGAAACCTGGCGGGGGAACCGCCGAGGCGCGGAGCGCTAGGTACCTGGCCCTGGGGCGAGGGAAACGACCTGCATGGCCCCGCCGGGGTGCCTCCCCCGCTGCCGCCCTCGGGGGAGCGTCCACCGGCGGGGGCGCGCCCGCCGTCTGCCGCCACCACCGCGGCGTCCTTCTCGGGGCCCGGGGTTTCCCTCAGTAGCCCGGCGCTGCGCCCGAGAGGACCGCCGCGGCTCGGGCCGCCCCGCCGGCGCGGGGACGCGGCCCGGCCGCCGAGCGCGCCGCGCCCGCGCGCGCAGCGCGCGGCCCGAAGCGCGGCCCGGAACGCCCGGAGGGCTCGGCCCTCGGCCGCGCGAGGGGCACCGCTCGGCCCGAGAGCGGGAGCTCCGCCGACGTGGCAAAGCCCCGCTCCCCGGTGCGGGAAGGGCCGGAGGAGCCGCCTCCTCCGAGCCCCGAAGGCGCCCCCGCCACCCGCTCCCTCGCCATTTCCACATCGGCCGCCGACGGGTGCCACGGCCGGACGGCCGGCCGTCGCTCGACGGGCGAAGCAGCGAGGGGAGGGACGGGCGCGCCTCCGGGAGGGGCCGTGCCGAG
>NC_080459.1:5094387-5099387 GCF_028018845.1 Melospiza georgiana
TTCTCTCTCTCGGCCTCGCGGGCAGATCGCCCCGGTCCTCCGGCAGCCCTTCTCTCTCTCGGCCTCGCGGGCAGATCGCCCCGGTCCTCCGGCAGCCCTTCTCTCTCTCGGCCTCGCGGGCAGATCGCCCCGGTTCTCCGGCAGCCCTTCTCTCTCTCGGCCTCGCGGGCAGATCGCCCCGGTCCTCCGGCAGCCCTTCTCTCTCTCGGCCTCGCGGGCAGATCGCCCCGGTTCTCCGGCAGCCCTTCTCTCTCTCGGCCTCGCGGGCAGATCGCCCCGGTTCTCCGGCAGCCCTTCTCTCTCTCGGCCTCGCGGGCAGATCGCCCCGGTTCTCCGGCAGCCCTTCTCTCTCTCGGCCTCGCGGGCAGATCGCCCCCGGTCCTCCGGCAGCCCTTCTCTCTCTCGGCCTCGCGGGCAGATCGCCCCCGGTCCTCCGGCAGCCCTTCTCTCTCTCGGCCTCGCGGGCAGATCGCCCCGGTCCTCCGGCAGCCCTTCTCTCTCTCGGCCTCGCGGGCAGATCGCCCCGGTTCTCCGGCAGCCCTTCTCTCTCTCGGCCTCGCGGGCAGATCGCCCCGGTTCTCCGGCAGCCCTTCTCTCTCTCGGCCTCGCGGGCAGATCGCCCCGGTTCTCCGGCAGCCCTTCTCTCTCTCGGCCTCGCGGGCAGATCGCCCCGGTTCTCCGGCAGCCCTTCTCTCTCTCGGCCTCGCGGGCAGATCGCCCCGGTTCTCCGGCAGCCCTTCTCTCTCTCGGCCTCGCGGGCAGATCGCCCCGGTTCTCCGGCAGCCCTTCTCTCTCTCGGCCTCGCGGGCAGATCGCCCCGGTTCTCCGGCAGCCCTTCTCTCTCTCGGCCTCGCGGGCAGATCGCCCCGGTTCTCCGGCAGCCCTTCTCTCTCTCGGCCTCGCGGGCAGATCGCCCCGGTTCTCCGGCAGCCCTTCTCTCTCGGCCTCGCTGTGCCAAGCTTTTCCGGGAAAGACGGGAGCCGGGACAAAGCCACAGGCAGACTCGTCCCGGCTAGGCGGCACCTCCTCTGCCCTGCCGACCGCACCACCGCGGTCGCTCCCTTCCGCCTTAAACACAGGCACGGCATGAAGCCAACCTGTGGGGATGCGGCCCGTCACCTCGCTCCCATAATACGGACAGATGAGTCCGAAGGCGCCCAAGCCTCCAAGGGGACTGATGGAGCTTGACCGGGAAAAGGCGCCACCGCAGGCCGCCTCTTACGATGAGGCAGCCGGAGGCAGCCGGCAACAGCGACCCCTTGGAGAACTTCCGCAGCCGGCCGGGACAACAGGTCTACCCAGCACCGGCCGAAATACGACTAAGTCCCGCCGGATCCGGGGTAGACCTGGTGTCCCGCCGGCCCCGGGGTAGACCTGGTGTCCCCGGCCACGGGGTAGACCTGGTGTCCCGCCGGATCCGGGGTAGACCTGGTGTCCCGGGCTCCGGGGTAGACCTGGTGTCCCGCCGGCCCCGGGGTAGACCTGGTGTCCCCGGCCACGGGGTAGACCTGGTGTCCCGCGGGCTCCGGGGTAGACCTGGTGTCCCGCCGGCCCCGGGGTAGACCTGGTGTCCCCGGCCACGGGGTAGACCTGGTGTCCCGCCGGCCCCGGGGTAGACCTGGTGTCCCGGGCTCCGGGGTAGACCTGGTGTCCCGCCGGCCCCGGGGTAGACCTGGTGTCCCCGGCCAGGGGGTAGACCTGGTGTCCCGCGGGATCCGGGGTAGACCTGGTGTCCCGCCGGCCCCGGGGTAGACCTGGTGTCCCCGGCCACGGGGTAGACCTGGTGTCCCGCCGGATCCGGGGTAGACCTGGTGTCCCGGGCTCCGGGGTAGACCTGGTGTCCCGCCGGCCCCGGGGTAGACCTGGTGTCCCCGGCCACGGGGTAGACCTGGTGTCCCGCGGGCTCCGGGGTAGACCTGGTGTCCCGCCGGCCCCGGGGTAGACCTGGTGTCCCCGGCCACGGGGTAGACCTGGTGTCCCGCCGGCCCCGGGGTAGACCTGGTGTCCCGGGCTCCGGGGTAGACCTGGTGTCCCGCCGGCCCCGGGGTAGACCTGGTGTCCCCGGCCAGGGGGTAGACCTGGTGTCCCGCGGGATCCGGGGTAGACCTGGTGTCCCGCCGGCCCCGGGGTAGACCTGGTGTCCCGCCGGCCCCGGGGTAGACCTGGTGTCCCGAGCTCCGGGGTAGACCTGGTGTCCCGCCGGCCCCGGGGTAGACCTGGTGTCCCGCGGGATCCGGGGTAGACCTGGTGTCCCGCCGGCCCCGGGGTAGACCTGGTGTCCCCGGCCACGGGGTAGACCTGGTGTCCCGCCGGATCCGGGGTAGACCTGGTGTCCCGCCGGCCCCGGGGTAGACCTGGTGTCCCCGGCCACGGGGTAGACCTGGTGTCCCGCCGGATCCGGGGTAGACCTGGTGTCCCGCCGGCCCCGGGGTAGACCTGGTGTCCCCGGCCACGGGGTAGACCTGGTGTCCCGCCGGCCCCGGGGTAGACCTGGTGTCCCGGGCTCCGGGGTAGACCTGGTGTCCCGCCGGCCCCGGGGTAGACCTGGTGTCCCCGGCCACGGGGTAGACCTGGTGTCCCGCCGGATCCGGGGTAGACCTGGTGTCCCGCCGGCCCCGGGGTAGACCTGGTGTCCCCGGCCACGGGGTAGACCTGGTGTCCCGCGGGATCCGGGGTAGACCTGGTGTCCCGCCGGCCCCGGGGTAGACCTGGTGTCCCCGGCCACGGGGTAGACCTGGTGTCCCGCCGGATCCGGGGTAGACCTGGTGTCCCGGGCGGCGGGGTAGACCTGGTGTCCCCGGCCACGGGGTAGACCTGGTGTCCCGCGGGATCCGGGGTAGACCTGGTGTCCCGCCGGCCCCGGGGTAGACCTGGTGTCCCCGGCCACGGGGTAGACCTGGTGTCCCGCCGGATCCGGGGTAGACCTGGTGTCCCGGGCGGCGGGGTAGACCTGGTGTCCCGCCGGCCCCGGGGTAGACCTGGTGTCCCCGGCCACGGGGTAGACCTGGTGTCCCGCCGGATCCGGGGTAGACCTGGTGTCCCGGGCGGCGGGGTAGACCTGGTGTCCCCGGCCACGGGGTAGACCTGGTGTCCCGCCGGCCCCGGGGTAGACCTGGTGTCCCGGGCTCCGGGATAGACCTGGTGTCCCGCCGGCCCCGGGGTAGACCTGGTGTCCCCGGCCAGGGGGTAGACCTGGTGTCCCGCGGGATCCGGGGTAGACCTGGTGTCCCGCCGGCCCCGGGGTAGACCTGGTGTCCCCGGCCACGGGGTAGACCTGGTGTCCCGCCGGATCCGGGGTAGACCTGGTGTCCCGGGCGGCGGGGTAGACCTGGTGTCCCCGACCACGGGGTAGACCTGGTGTCCCGCCGGCCCCGGGGTAGACCTGGTGTCCCCGGCTCCGGGGTAGACCTGGTGTCCCCGGCCACGGGGTAGACCTGGTGTCCCGCCGGATCCGGGGTAGACCTGGTGTCCCGGGCTCCGGGGTAGACCTGGTGTCCCCGGCCACGGGGTAGACCTGGTGTCCCGCCGGATCCGGGGTAGACCTGGTGTCCCGCTGGATCCGGGGTAGACCTGGTGTCCCGCCGGCCCCGGGGTAGACCTGGTGTCCCCGGCCACGGGGTAGACCTGGTGTCCCGCCGGATCCGGGGTAGACCTGGTGTCCCGGGCGGCGGGGTAGACCTGGTGTCCCGCCGGCCCCGGGGTAGACCTGGTGTCCCCGGCCACGGGGTAGACCTGGTGTCCCGCCGGATCCGGGGTAGACCTGGTGTCCCGGGCGGCGGGGTAGACCTGGTGTCCCCGGCCACGGGGTAGACCTGGTGTCCCGCCGGCCCCGGGGTAGACCTGGTGTCCCGGGCTCCGGGATAGACCTGGTGTCCCGCCGGCCCCGGGGTAGACCTGGTGTCCCCGGCCCCGGGGTAGACCTGGTGTCCCGGGCGGCGGGGTCGACCTGGTGTCCCGCGGCCCGGGGTAGACCTGGTGTCCCGGGCGGCGGGGTAGACCTGGTGTCCCGGGGCCCGGGGTAGACCTGGTGTCCAAGGCCCCGGGGTAGACCTGGTGTCCCGGGGCCCGGGGTAGACCTGGTGTCCAAGGCCCCGGGGTAGACCTGGTGTCCCGGGGCCCGGGGTAGACCTGGTGTCCAAGGTCCCGGGGTAGACCTGGTGTCCCGGGCCCCGGGGTAGACCTTGTGTCCCGCCGGCCCCGGGGTAGACCTGGTGCCTCACCCTCCCCATCGAGCCCGGAGCCGGGCAACGCTCGCAGCCTCATATCACCCCGGAGCCAGACGGCTCGATCGGCCCCGTCCCGCGCAATGAACCCCACCCCGCTTTCCAGATTAATACCTACTTCATGGCCGCTCTAGTCGCTTGGAACGAGAAACTCATCCGGAAAAAACAAACAGACCATAACCATTGGCACATTTTATTTCTCCTCCTTTCGTATCCAGAGCACTCCCAGCCGAGCCGACGGGCAACCCGTGCCCCGTGGTCTGCCTGCTGACACGCTGAACTGGCGAAACAGCGCCCCCGCCCCCGCCCCGTCCCACCCACGCCCTCCTGAGACCCTACACAGCCCGGCCCCCCTGGCCCCGATGCGGCTCGCCCCGCCCCGCCCAGCGGTAGAGGCGGCCGCCGCCGGCACCACCGCCAGCACACAGGCGGCCACTTTCGGGCGGGTTCTTTCACGGTCCGCAGAGGTCTTCCGCCCTCGACCTCAGTCCAGGGGGCCGTGGGGGCTCGGTGCCGAGGCGCCCGGGGCCGGCACGAAGCCGCCGGCCCTTGGCCCTCGTCCGCACACAGACACAGATACAGCGCCACACCCACCGACCCCCCCCCCCCCCCCGTGCGCACGCTCACTCCCCAAGGTCATCCCTTCAGGCCACCACACCGCCCCCTCGCCGCCCCCCGCCACCTGCCCCCGCCCCCCCGCCGGGCGGCGGGGCACGCCCACCCGCCCGCCCGCCTGCCTGGCTGCCCGTCCGCATGCACGCTCTCGCGTGCCCTCAC
>NC_080459.1:5114387-5121887 GCF_028018845.1 Melospiza georgiana
GGGGCCGCGGGCACGGGGCACCGGGGACCCGGGGGGGCGAGACGCGAGACTCACTCCCCCCACGGACCCGCCGGCTTCCCGCTCGCTCCCTTCTCTCTCGCCGCCGCCGCGCGCCCCTTCGTCGCAACGCTTCTCGGTGCCGCGGCTTAGGGCCGCCGGAGAAAAATTAAGAAGATCCGCGGAGGCCGGGCGGGCGCCCCCACTCTGCCCGCACGCCGGCGCGCCTAAACCGCGGAAAAAAAAAAGCCGGGCCCGCGTGGCAACCCAGCCCGCCCGGCATAAGCGGCTCGGTCCGTGCGGCCACGACCGAGGTGGGCGAGGCGCCGCCGCCTCGCCCGGGACAAGTCCGGGGGGCTCCCTCCGTCGGGTGCCGGGTCCGTCAACTCCAAAAAACTCTGCCCGCCAACGCGGGTCCACGGCTTAAGGCCGAGGAAGGGGGATGGTTTCAACAACGCGGGCCGGGGACGGGGCGCCCCGACCCCGGGCTCCGCAGCTTTACCGGGCGGGCCAACCGCCGCCGAGGCGGGCCGACCGCCGCCGAGGCGGACCGACAGCCCAAAAAAGTGCCCGCCGAGTGGGCCCCGGCTTAAGGCCAGGCACGAAAGGGACGAGGCGCCGCCGCCTCGCCCGCCACCGCTGCCCAGGGGGGCCGCCCCCCCTTGCGAATCGGCCGGCAGAAGCCGGGCCGGCGCGGGAAAGCTCGCAGCTTCTCTCTCCGCCTCGCCTCGAACGCCAAGCGGTTTCCCTCTCGGATCGTCTTTCGGCAGCCCTTCTCTCTCGGCCTCGCGGGCAGATCGCCCCCGGTCCTCCGGCAGCCCTTCTCTCTCTCGGCCTCGCGGGCAGATCGCCCCGGTCCTCCGGCAGCCCTTCTCTCTCTCGGCCTCGCGGGCAGATCGCCCCGGTCCTCCGGCAGCCCTTCTCTCTCTCGGCCTCGCGGGCAGATCGCCCCGGTTCTCCGGCAGCCCTTCTCTCTCTCGGCCTCGCAGGCAGATCGCCCCGGTTCTCCGGCAGCCCTTCTCTCTCTCGGCCTCGCGGGCAGATCGCCCCCGGTCCTCCGGCAGCCCTTCTCTCTCTCGGCCTCGCGGGCAGATCGCCCCGGTTCTCCGGCAGCCCTTCTCTCTCTCGGCCTCGCGGGCAGATCGCCCCCGGTCCTCCGGCAGCCCTTCTCTCTCTCGGCCTCGCGGGCAGATCGCCCCCGGTCCTCCGGCAGCCCTTCTCTCTCTCGGCCTCGCGGGCAGATCGCCCCCGGTCCTCCGGCAGCCCTTCTCTCTCTCGGCCTCGCGGGCAGATCGCCCCGGTTCTCCGGCAGCCCTTCTCTCTCTCGGCCTCGCGGGCAGATCGCCCCGGTTCTCCGGCAGCCCTTCTCTCTCTCGGCCTCGCGGGCAGATCGCCCCGGTTCTCCGGCAGCCCTTCTCTCTCTCGGCCTCGCGGGCAGATCGCCCCGGTTCTCCGGCAGCCCTTCTCTCTCTCGGCCTCGCGGGCAGATCGCCCCGGTTCTCCGGCAGCCCTTCTCTCTCTCGGCCTCGCGGGCAGATCGCCCCGGTCCTCCGGCAGCCCTTCTCTCTCTCGGCCTCGCGGGCAGATCGCCCCGGTTCTCCGGCAGCCCTTCTCTCTCGGCCTCGCTGTGCCAAGCTTTTCCGGGAAAGACGGGAGCCGGGACAAAGCCACAGGCAGACTCGTCCCGGCTAGGCGGCACCTCCTCTGCCCTGCCGACCGCACCACCGCGGTCGCTCCCTTCCGCCTTAAACACAGGCACGGCATGAAGCCAACCTGTGGGGATGCGGCCCGTCACCTCGCTCCCATAATACGGACAGATGAGTCCGAAGGCGCCCAAGCCTCCAAGGGGACTGATGGAGCTCGACCGGGAAAAGGCGCCACCGCAGGCCGCCTCTTACGATGAGGCAGCCGGAGGCAGCCGGCAACAGCGACCCCTTGGAGAACTTCCGCAGCCGGCCGGGACAACAGGTCTACCCAGCACCGGCCGAAATACGACTAAGTCCCGCCGGATCCGGGGTAGACCTGGTGTCCCGCCGGCCCCGGGGTAGACCTGGTGTCCCCGGCCACGGGGTAGACCTGGTGTCCCGCCGGATCCGGGGTAGACCTGGTGTCCCGGGCTCCGGGGTAGACCTGGTGTCCCGCCGGCCCCGGGGTAGACCTGGTGTCCCCGGCCACGGGGTAGACCTGGTGTCCCGCCGGCCCCGGGGTAGACCTGGTGTCCCGCCGGCCCCGGGGTAGACCTGGTGTCCCCGGCCACGGGGTAGACCTGGTGTCCCGCCGGCCCCGGGGTAGACCTGGTGTCCCGGGCTCCGGGGTAGACCTGGTGTCCCGCCGGCCCCGGGGTAGACCTGGTGTCCCCGGCCACGGGGTAGACCTGGTGTCCCGCCGGCCCCGGGGTAGACCTGGTGTCCCGGGCTCCGGGGTAGACCTGGTGTCCCGCCGGCCCCGGGGTAGACCTGGTGTCCCCGGCCAGGGGGTAGACCTGGTGTCCCGCGGGATCCGGGGTAGACCTGGTGTCCCGCCGGCCCCGGGGTAGACCTGGTGTCCCCGGCCACGGGGTAGACCTGGTGTCCCGCTGGATCCGGGGTAGACCTGGTGTCCCGAGCTCCGGGGTAGACCTGGTGTCCCGCCGGCCCCGGGGTAGACCTGGTGTCCCGCGGGATCCGGGGTAGACCTGGTGTCCCGCGGGCTCCGGGGTAGACCTGGTGTCCCGCCGGCCCCGGGGTAGACCTGGTGTCCCCGGCCACGGGGTAGACCTGGTGTCCCGCCGGATCCGGGGTAGACCTGGTGTCCCGGGCTCCGGGGTAGACCTGGTGTCCCGCCGGCCCCGGGGTAGACCTGGTGTCCCCGGCCAGGGGGTAGACCTGGTGTCCCGCGGGATCCGGGGTAGACCTGGTGTCCCGCCGGCCCCGGGGTAGACCTGGTGTCCCCGGCCACGGGGTAGACCTGGTGTCCCGCCGGATCCGGGGTAGACCTGGTGTCCCGAGCTCCGGGGTAGACCTGGTGTCCCGCCGGCCCCGGGGTAGACCTGGTGTCCCGCGGGATCCGGGGTAGACCTGGTGTCCCGCCGGCCCCGGGGTAGACCTGGTGTCCCCGGCCAGGGGGTAGACCTGGTGTCCCGCGGGATCCGGGGTAGACCTGGTGTCCCGCCGGCCCCGGGGTAGACCTGGTGTCCCCGGCCACGGGGTAGACCTGGTGTCCCGCCGGATCCGGGGTAGACCTGGTGTCCCGGGCTCCGGGGTAGACCTGGTGTCCCGCCGGCCCCGGGGTAGACCTGGTGTCCCCGGCCATGGGGTAGACCTGGTGTCCCGCGGGATCCGGGGTAGACCTGGTGTCCCGCCGGCCCCGGGGTAGACCTGGTGTCCCCGGCCACGGGGTAGACCTGGTGTCCCGCCGGCCCCGGGGTAGACCTGGTGTCCCGGGCTCCGGGGTAGACCTGGTGTCCCGCCGGCCCCGGGGTAGACCTGGTGTCCCCGGCCAGGGGGTAGACCTGGTGTCCCGCGGGATCCGGGGTAGACCTGGTGTCCCGCCGGCCCCGGGGTAGACCTGGTGTCCCCGGCCACGGGGTAGACCTGGTGTCCCGCCGGATCCGGGGTAGACCTGGTGTCCCGGGCTCCGGGGTAGACCTGGTGTCCCGCCGGCCCCGGGGTAGACCTGGTGTCCCCGGCCACGGGGTAGACCTGGTGTCCCGCCGGATCCGGGGTAGACCTGGTGTCCCGGGCGGCGGGGTGGACCTGGTGTCCCCGGCCACGGGGTAGACCTGGTGTCCCGCCGGCCCCGGGGTAGACCTGGTGTCCCGGGCTCCGGGATAGACCTGGTGTCCCGCCGGCCCCGGGGTAGACCTGGTGTCCCCGGCCAGGGGGTAGACCTGGTGTCCCGCGGGATCCGGGGTAGACCTGGTGTCCCGCCGGCCCCGGGGTAGACCTGGTGTCCCCGGCCACGGGGTAGACCTGGTGTCCCGCCGGATCCGGGGTAGACCTGGTGTCCCGGGCGGCGGGGTAGACCTGGTGTCCCCGACCACGGGGTAGACCTGGTGTCCCGCCGGCCCCGGGGTAGACCTGGTGTCCCGGGCTCCGGGGTAGACCTGGTGTCCCCGGCCACGGGGTAGACCTGGTGTCCCGCCGGATCCGGGGTAGACCTGGTGTCCCGGGCTCCGGGGTAGACCTGGTGTCCCCGGCCACGGGGTAGACCTGGTGTCCCGCCGGATCCGGGGTAGACCTGGTGTCCCGCTGGATCCGGGGTAGACCTGGTGTCCCGCCGGCCCCGGGGTAGACCTGGTGTCCCGGGCGGCGGGGTAGACCTGGTGTCCCGCCGCATCCGGGCAAGACCTGGTGTCCCGGGCCCCGGGGTAGACCTGGTGTCCTAATAACCGGGGTAGACCTGGTGTCCCGCGGCCCGGGGTAGACCTGGTGTCCCGGGCGGCGGGGTAGACCTGGTGTCCCGCGGCCCGGGGTAGGCCAGGTGTCCCGGGCCCCGGGGCAGACCTGGTGTCCCGCGGCCCGGGGTAGACCTGGTGTCCAAGGCCCCGGGGTAGACCTGGTGTCCCGGGCGGCGGGGTAGACCTGTTGTCCCGGGCCCCGGGGTAGACCTGGTGTCCCGGGCGGCGGGGTCGACCTGGTGTCCCGCGGCCCGGGGTAGACCTGGTGTCCCGGGCGGCGGGGTAGACCTGGTGTCCCGGGGCCCGGGGTAGACCTGGTGTCCAAGGCCCCGGGGTAGACCTGGTGTCCCGGGGCCCGGGGTAGACCTGGTGTCCAAGGCCCCGGGGTAGACCTGGTGTCCCGGGGCCCGGGGTAGACCTGGTGTCCAAGGTCCCGGGGTAGACCTGGTGTCCCGGGCCCCGGGGTAGACCTTGTGTCCCGCCGGCCCCGGGGTAGACCTGGTGCCTCACCCTCCCCATCGAGCCCGGAGCCGGGCAACGCTCACAGCCTCATATCACCCCGGAGCCAGACGGCTCGATCGGCCCCGTCCCGCGCAATGAACCCCACCCCGCTTTCCAGATTAATACCTACTTCATGGCCGCTCTAGTCGCTTGGAACGAGAAACTCATCCGGAAAAAACAAACAGACCATAACCATTGGCACATTTTATTTCTCCTCCTTTCGTATCCAGAGCACTCCCAGCCGAGCCGACGGGCAACCCGTGCCCCGTGGTCTGCCTGCTGACACGCTGAACTGGCGAAACAGCGCCCCCGCCCCCGCCCCCGCCCCGTCCCACCCACGCCCTCCTGAGACCCTACACAGCCCGGCCCCCCTGGCCCCGATGCGGCTCGCCCCGCCCCGCCCAGCGGTAGAGGCGGCCGCCGCCGGCACCACCGCCAGCACACAGGCGGCCACTTTCGGGCGGGTTCTTTCACGGTCCGCAGAGGTCTTCCGCCCTCGACCTCAGTCCAGGGGGCCGTGGGGGCTCGGTGCCGAGGCGCCCGGGGCCGGCACGAAGCCGCCGGCCCTTGGCCCTCGTCCGCACACAGACACAGATACAGCGCCACACCCACCGACCCCCCCCCCCCCCCCGTGTGCACGCTCACTCCCCAAGGTCATCCCTTCAGGCCACCACACCGCCCCCTCGCCGCCCCCCGCCACCTGCCCCCGCCCCCCCGCCGGGCGGCGGGGCACGCCCACCCGCCCGCCCGCCTGCCTGGCTGCCCGTCCGCATGCACGCTCTCGCGTGCCCTCACTCCCTGGCCCTGGCCCCGTCCCCGTCCCCGCCACCGCCCCCTGCCCTTACCCCTGCCCTTGCCGTCTCTGTCGGAGCCGCCCACGCCCGTCGGCGGTTGGGGGCGCCCCACCCAGCCTCTCCCATCAGCCTCCCTGGCGCCGTCTGCATACCTTTCCCGCTTGCTAGGCACCCGTAGAGGAAGGCCGGCCAGGGACCACAGGTCTAGCCACGGGCTAGGCGGCCGTGAGCTAGGGCCGGCGCGGGACACCAGGTCTACCCCGGGGCCAGCGGGACACCAGGTCTACCCCGGGCCCTGGGACACCAGGTCTACCCCGCCGCCCGGGACAACAGGTCTATCCCCCGGGGCGGGCGGGACACCAGGTCTACCCCGGGGACATGGACAACAGGTCTACCCCGGGGCCCGGGACACCAGGTCTACCCCGGGGCCTTGGACACCAGGTCTACCCCGGGGCCCGGGACACCAGGTCTACCCCGGGCCCTGGGACACCAGGTCTACCCCGCCGCCCGGGACAACAGGTCTACCCCGGGGCCTTGGACACCAGGTCTACCCAGGGTATTAGGACACCAGGTCTACCCCGGGCCCTGGGACACCAGGTCTACCCCGCCGCCCGGGACACCAGGTCTACCCCGGGGACTTGGACACCAGGTCTACCCCGCCGCCCGGGACACCAGGTCTACCCCGGGTCCTGGGACACCAGGTCTACCCCGCCGCCCGGGACACCAGGTCTACCCCGGGGACTTGGACACCAGGTCTACCCCGGGCCCTGGGACACCAGGTCTACCCCGCCGCCCGGGACACCAGGTCTACCCCGGGCCCTGGGACACCAGGTCTACCCCGCCGCCCGGGACACCAGGTCTACCCCGGGCCCTGGGACACCAGGTCTACCCCGCCGCCCGGGACACCAGGTCTACCCCGGGTCCTGGGACACCAGGTCTACCCCGCCGCCCGGGACACCAGGTCTACCCCGGGGACTTGGACACCAGGTCTACCCCGGGCCCTGGGACACCAGGTCTACCCCGCCGCCCGGGACACCAGGTCTACCCCGGGCCCTGGGACACCAGGTCTACCCCGCCGCCCGGGACACCAGGTCTACCCCGGGCCCTGGGACACCAGGTCTACCCCGCCGCCCGGGACACCAGGTCTACCCCGGGCCCTGGGACACCAGGTCTACCCCGGGGACTTGGACACCAGGTCTACCCCGCCGCCCGGGACACCAGGTCTACCCCGGGTCCTGGGACACCAGGTCTACCCCGCCGCCCGGGACACCAGGTCTACCCCGGGGACTTGGACACCAGGTCTACCCCGGGCCCTGGGACACCAGGTCTACCCCGGGGCCAGCGGGACACCAGGTCTACCCCGGGCCCTGGGACACCAGGTCTACCCCGCCGCCCGGGACAACAGGTCTATCCCCCGGGGCGGGCGGGACACCAGGTCTACCCCGGGGACATGGACACCAGGTCTACCCCGGGGCCCGGGACACCAGGTCTACCCCGGGCCCTGGGACACCAGGTCTACCCCGCCGCCCGGGACACCAGGTCTACCCCGGGGCCTTGGACACCAGGTCTACCCCGGGGACTTGGACACCAGGTCTACCCCGCCGCCCGGGACACCAGGTCTACCCCGGGCCCTGGGACACCAGGTCTACCCCGCCGCCTGGGACACCAGGTCTACCCCGGGCCCTGGGACACCAGGTCTACCCCGGGGACTTGGACACCAGGTCTACCCCGGGTCCTGGGACACCAGGTCTACCCCGCCGCCCGGGACACCAGGTCTACCCCGGGGACTTGGACACCAGGTCTACCCCGGGTCCTGGGACACCAGGTCTA
>NC_080459.1:5134387-5141887 GCF_028018845.1 Melospiza georgiana
CCGCCCAAGCCCCACCTGCGCGCCAACAGCGACAAGGGCCCCACGGCCACGGTCCTGGGACAACGGCGACGGCCGCCCAAGCCCCGCCTGCAGAGCGCTCGCGGCAGAGGAGGAGCGCGGGGGGTGCCGCCACCCGCCCGCCCGTCTTCCCGCGGGCTCCAACGGCTTCCCCTTTCGGCTAGGCAACGGCAGGACTGGGACTGGGCTGGCCCGCCAGGCCGGGGGGACTCGGCTTCCCCTTCCGGCCCGGGGAACCCGGCCGAGCGTGCGAGAAAAAGTGCCACCGGACCGCGCCACCGGCGGCCGGCTCTCCCTTTTCCGGGAAAAAATTGCCGGGGGAGCGGCACGACAAAAAGGCACATGGAGGCGCGTTCGCAACGATCCGTGCTAGCCACGGGGGCCGCGGGCACGGGGCACCGGGGACCCGGGGGGGCGAGACGCGAGACTCACTCCCCCCACGGACCCGCCGGCTTCCCGCTCGCTCCCTTCTCTCTCGCCGCCGCCGCGCGCCCCTTCGTCGCAACGCTTCTCGGTGCCGCGGCTTAGGGCCGCCGGAGAAAAATTAAGAAGATCCGCGGAGGCCGGGCGGGCGCCCCCACTCTGCCCGCACGCCGGCGCGCCTAAACCGCGGAAAAAAAAAAAGCCGGGCCCGCGTGGCAACCCAGCCCGCCCGGCATAAGCGGCTCGGTCCGTGCGGCCACGACCGAGGTGGGCGAGGCGCCGCCGCCTCGCCCGGGACAAGTCCGGGGGGCTCCCTCCGTCGGGTGCCGGGTCCGTCAACTCCAAAAAACTCTGCCCGCCAACGCGGGTCCACGGCTTAAGGCCGAGGAAGGGGGATGGTTTCAACAACGCGGGCCGGGGACGGGGCGCCCCGACCCCGGGCTCCGCAGCTTTACCGGGCGGGCCGACCGCCGCCGAGGCGGGCCGACCGCCGCCGAGGCGGACCGACAGCCCAAAAAAGTGCCCGCCGAGTGGGCCCCGGCTTAAGGCCAGGCACGAAAGGGACGAGGCGCCGCCGCCTCGCCCGCCACCGCTGCCCAGGGGGGCCGCCCCCCCTTGCGAATCGGCCGGCAGAAGCCGGGCCGGCGCGGGAAAGCTCGCAGCTTCTCTCTCCGCCTCGCCTCGAACGCCAAGCGGTTTCCCTCTCGGATCGTCTTTCGGCAGCCCTTCTCTCTCGGCCTCGCGGGCAGATCGCCCCCGGTCCTCCGGCAGCCCTTCTCTCTCTCGGCCTCGCGGGCAGATCGCCCCGGTCCTCCGGCAGCCCTTCTCTCTCTCGGCCTCGCGGGCAGATCGCCCCGGTCCTCCGGCAGCCCTTCTCTCTCTCGGCCTCGCGGGCAGATCGCCCCGGTTCTCCGGCAGCCCTTCTCTCTCTCGGCCTCGCGGGCAGATCGCCCCGGTTCTCCGGCAGCCCTTCTCTCTCTCGGCCTCGCGGGCAGATCGCCCCGGTTCTCCGGCAGCCCTTCTCTCTCTCGGCCTCGCGGGCAGATCGCCCCGGTCCTCCGGCAGCCCTTCTCTCTCTCGGCCTCGCGGGCAGATCGCCCCCGGTCCTCCGGCAGCCCTTCTCTCTCTCGGCCTCGCGGGCAGATCGCCCCCGGTCCTCCGGCAGCCCTTCTCTCTCTCGGCCTCGCGGGCAGATCGCCCCCGGTCCTCCGGCAGCCCTTCTCTCTCTCGGCCTCGCGGGCAGATCGCCCCGGTTCTCCGGCAGCCCTTCTCTCTCTCGGCCTCGCGGGCAGATCGCCCCGGTTCTCCGGCAGCCCTTCTCTCTCTCGGCCTCGCGGGCAGATCGCCCCGGTTCTCCGGCAGCCCTTCTCTCTCTCGGCCTCGCGGGCAGATCGCCCCGGTTCTCCGGCAGCCCTTCTCTCTCTCGGCCTCGCGGGCAGATCGCCCCGGTTCTCCGGCAGCCCTTCTCTCTCTCGGCCTCGCGGGCAGATCGCCCCGGTCCTCCGGCAGCCCTTCTCTCTCTCGGCCTCGCGGGCAGATCGCCCCGGTTCTCCGGCAGCCCTTCTCTCTCGGCCTCGCTGTGCCAAGCTTTTCCGGGAAAGACGGGAGCCGGGACAAAGCCACAGGCAGACTCGTCCCGGCTAGGCGGCACCTCCTCTGCCCTGCCGACCGCACCACCGCGGTCGCTCCCTTCCGCCTTAAACACAGGCACGGCATGAAGCCAACCTGTGGGGATGCGGCCCGTCACCTCGCTCCCATAATACGGACAGATGAGTCCGAAGGCGCCCAAGCCTCCAAGGGGACTGATGGAGCTCGACCGGGAAAAGGCGCCACCGCAGGCCGCCTCTTACGATGAGGCAGCCGGAGGCAGCCGGCAACAGCGACCCCTTGGAGAACTTCCGCAGCCGGCCGGGACAACAGGTCTACCCAGCACCGGCCGAAATACGATTAAGTCCCGCCGGATCCGGGGTAGACCTGGTGTCCCGCCGGCCCCGGGGTAGACCTGGTGTCCCCGGCCACGGGGTAGACCTGGTGTCCCGCCGGATCCGGGGTAGACCTGGTGTCCCGGGCTCCGGGGTAGACCTGGTGTCCCGCCGGCCCCGGGGTAGACCTGGTGTCCCCGGCCACGGGGTAGACCTGGTGTCCCGCCGGCCCCGGGGTAGACCTGGTGTCGCGCCGGCCCCGGGGTAGACCTGGTGTCCCCGGCCACGGGGTAGACCTGGTGTCCCGCCGGCCCCGGGGTAGACCTGGTGTCCCGGGCTCCGGGGTAGACCTGGTGTCCCGCCGGCCCCGGGGTAGACCTGGTGTCCCCGGCCACGGGGTAGACCTGGTGTCCCGCCGGCCCCGGGGTAGACCTGGTGTCCCGGGCTCCGGGGTAGACCTGGTGTCCCGCCGGCCCCGGGGTAGACCTGGTGTCCCCGGCCAGGGGGTAGACCTGGTGTCCCGCGGGATCCGGGGTAGACCTGGTGTCCCGCCGGCCCCGGGGTAGACCTGGTGTCCCCGGCCACGGGGTAGACCTGGTGTCCCGCTGGATCCGGGGTAGACCTGGTGTCCCGAGCTCCGGGGTAGACCTGGTGTCCCGCCGGCCCCGGGGTAGACCTGGTGTCCCGCGGGATCCGGGGTAGACCTGGTGTCCCGCGGGCTCCGGGGTAGACCTGGTGTCCCGCCGGCCCCGGGGTAGACCTGGTGTCCCCGGCCCCGGGGTAGACCTGGTGTCCCCGGCCACGGGGTAGACCTGGTGTCCCGCGGGATCCGGGGTAGACCTGGTGTCCCGCCGGCCCCGGGGTAGACCTGGTGTCCCCGGCCACGGGGTAGACCTGGTGTCCCGCCGGATCCGGGGTAGACCTGGTGTCCCGAGCTCCGGGGTAGACCTGGTGTCCCGCCGGCCCCGGGGTAGACCTGGTGTCCCGCGGGATCCGGGGTAGACCTGGTGTCCCGCCGGCCCCGGGGTAGACCTGGTGTCCCCGGCCAGGGGGTAGACCTGGTGTCCCGCGGGATCCGGGGTAGACCTGGTGTCCCGCCGGCCCCGGGGTAGACCTGGTGTCCCCGGCCACGGGGTAGACCTGGTGTCCCGCCGGATCCGGGGTAGACCTGGTGTCCCGGGCTCCGGGGTAGACCTGGTGTCCCGCCGGCCCCGGGGTAGACCTGGTGTCCCCGGCCACGGGGTAGACCTGGTGTCCCGCGGGATCCGGGGTAGACCTGGTGTCCCGCCGGCCCCGGGGTAGACCTGGTGTCCCCGGCCACGGGGTAGACCTGGTGTCCCGCCGGCCCCGGGGTAGACCTGGTGTCCCGGGCTCCGGGGTAGACCTGGTGTCCCGCCGGCCCCGGGGTAGACCTGGTGTCCCCGGCCAGGGGGTAGACCTGGTGTCCCGCGGGATCCGGGGTAGACCTGGTGTCCCGCCGGCCCCGGGGTAGACCTGGTGTCCCCGGCCACGGGGTAGACCTGGTGTCCCGCCGGATCCGGGGTAGACCTGGTGTCCCGGGCTCCGGGGTAGACCTGGTGTCCCGCCGGCCCCGGGGTAGACCTGGTGTCCCCGGCCACGGGGTAGACCTGGTGTCCCGCCGGATCCGGGGTAGACCTGGTGTCCCGGGCGGCGGGGTGGACCTGGTGTCCCCGGCCACGGGGTAGACCTGGTGTCCCGCCGGCCCCGGGGTAGACCTGGTGTCCCGGGCTCCGGGATAGACCTGGTGTCCCGCCGGCCCCGGGGTAGACCTGGTGTCCCCGGCCAGGGGGTAGACCTGGTGTCCCGCGGGATCCGGGGTAGACCTGGTGTCCCGCCGGCCCCGGGGTAGACCTGGTGTCCCCGGCCACGGGGTAGACCTGTTGTCCCGCCGGATCCGGGGTAGACCTGGTGTCCCGGGCGGCGGGGTAGACCTGGTGTCCCCGACCACGGGGTAGACCTGGTGTCCCGCCGGCCCCGGGGTAGACCTGGTGTCCCGGGCTCCGGGGTAGACCTGGTGTCCCCGGCCACGGGGTAGACCTGGTGTCCCGCCGGATCCGGGGTAGACCTGGTGTCCCGGGCTCCGGGGTAGACCTGGTGTCCCCGGCCACGGGGTAGACCTGGTGTCCCGCCGGATCCGGGGTAGACCTGGTGTCCCGCTGGATCCGGGGTAGACCTGGTGTCCCGCCGGCCCCGGGGTAGACCTGGTGTCCCCGGCCACGGGGTAGACCTGGTGTCCCGCCAGCCCCGGGGTAGACCTGGTGTCCCGGGCGGCGGGGTAGACCTGGTGTCCCGCCGCATCCGGGGAAGACCTGGTGTCCCGGGCCCCGGGGTAGACCTGGTGTCCTAATAACCGGGGTAGACCTGGTGTCCCGCGGCCCGGGGTAGACCTGGTGTCCCGGGCGGCGGGGTAGACCTGGTGTCCCGCGGCCCGGGGTAGGCCAGGTGTCCCGGGCCCCGGGGTAGACCTGGTGTCCCGCGGCCCGGGGTAGACCTGGTGTCCAAGGCCCCGGGGTAGACCTGGTGTCCCGGGCGGCGGGGTAGACCTGTTGTCCCGGGCCCCGGGGTAGACCTGGTGTCCCGGGCGGCGGGGTCGACCTGGTGTCCCGCGGCCCGGGGTAGACCTGGTGTCCCGGGCGGCGGGGTAGACCTGGTGTCCCGGGGCCCGGGGTAGACCTGGTGTCCAAGGCCCCGGGGTAGACCTGGTGTCCCGGGGCCCGGGGTAGACCTGGTGTCCAAGGCCCCGGGGTAGACCTGGTGTCCCGGGGCCCGGGGTAGACCTGGTGTCCAAGGTCCCGGGGTAGACCTGGTGTCCCGGGCCCCGGGGTAGACCTTGTGTCCCGCCGGCCCCGGGGTAGACCTGGTGCCTCACCCTCCCCATCGAGCCCGGAGCCGGGCAACGCTCACAGCCTCATATCACCCCGGAGCCAGACGGCTCGATCGGCCCCGTCCCGCGCAATGAACCCCACCCCGCTTTCCAGATTAATACCTACTTCATGGCCGCTCTAGTCGCTTGGAACGAGAAACTCATCCGGAAAAAACAAACAGACCATAACCATTGGCACATTTTATTTCTCCTCCTTTCGTATCCAGAGCACTCCCAGCCGAGCCGACGGGCAACCCGTGCCCCGTGGTCTGCCTGCTGACACGCTGAACTGGCGAAACAGCGCCCCCGCCCCCGCCCCCGCCCCGTCCCACCCACGCCCTCCTGAGACCCTACACAGCCCGGCCCCCCTGGCCCCGATGCGGCTCGCCCCGCCCCGCCCAGCGGTAGAGGCGGCCGCCGCCGGCACCACCGCCAGCACACAGGCGGCCACTTTCGGGCGGGTTCTTTCACGGTCCGCAGAGGTCTTCCGCCCTCGACCTCAGTCCAGGGGGCCGTGGGGGCTCGGTGCCGAGGCGCCCGGGGCCGGCACGAAGCCGCCGGCCCTTGGCCCTCGTCCGCACACAGACACAGATACAGCGCCACACCCACCGACCCCCCCCCCCCCCCCCGTGCGCACGCTCACTCCCCAAGGTCATCCCTTCAGGCCACCACACCGCCCCCTCGCCGCCCCCCGCCACCTGCCCCCGCCCCCCCGCCGGGCGGCGGGGCACGCCCACCCGCCCGCCCGCCTGCCTGGCTGCCCGTCCGCATGCACGCTCTCGCGTGCCCTCACTCCCTGGCCCTGGCCCCGTCCCCGTCCCCGCCACCGCCCCCTGCCCTTACCCCTGCCCTTGCCGTCTCTGTCGGAGCCGCCCACGCCCGTCGGCGGTTGGGGGCGCCCCACCCAGCCTCTCCCATCAGCCTCCCTGGCGCCGTCTGCATACCTTTCCCGCTTGCTAGGCACCCGTAGAGGAAGGCCGGCCAGGGACCACAGGTCTAGCCACGGGCTAGGCGGCCGTGAGCTAGGGCCGGCGCGGGACACCAGGTCTACCCCGGGGCCAGCGGGACACCAGGTCTACCCCGGGCCCTGGGACACCAGGTCTACCCCGCCGCCCGGGACAACAGGTCTATCCCCCGGGGCGGGCGGGACACCAGGTCTACCCCGGGGACATGGACACCAGGTCTACCCCGGGGCCCGGGACACCAGGTCTACCCCGGGGCCTTGGACACCAGGTCTACCCCGGGGCCCGGGACACCAGGTCTACCCCGGGCCCTGGGACACCAGGTCTACCCCGCCGCCCGGGACAACAGGTCTACCCCGGGGCCTTGGACACCAGGTCTACCCAGGGTATTAGGACACCAGGTCTACCCCGGGCCCTGGGACACCAGGTCTACCCCGCCGCCCGGGACACCAGGTCTACCCCGGGGACTTGGACACCAGGTCTACCCCGCCGCCCGGGACACCAGGTCTACCCCGGGTCCTGGGACACCAGGTCTACCCCGCCGCCCGGGACACCAGGTCTACCCCGGGGACTTGGACACCAGGTCTACCCCGGGCCCTGGGACACCAGGTCTACCCCGCCGCCCGGGACACCAGGTCTACCCCGGGCCCTGGGACACCAGGTCTACCCCGCCGCCCGGGACACCAGGTCTACCCCGGGCCCTGGGACACCAGGTCTACCCCGCCGCCCGGGACACCAGGTCTACCCCGGGTCCTGGGACACCAGGTCTACCCCGCCGCCCGGGACACCAGGTCTACCCCGGGGACTTGGACACCAGGTCTACCCCGGGCCCTGGGACACCAGGTCTACCCCGGGGCCAGCGGGACACCAGGTCTACCCCGGGCCCTGGGACACCAGGTCTACCCCGCCGCCCGGGACAACAGGTCTATCCCCCGGGGCGGGCGGGACACCAGGTCTACCCCGGGGACATGGACACCAGGTCTACCCCGGGGCCCGGGACACCAGGTCTACCCCGGGCCCTGGGACACCAGGTCTACCCCGCCGCCCGGGACACCAGGTCTACCCCGGGGCCTTGGACACCAGGTCTACCCCGGGGACTTGGACACCAGGTCTACCCCGCCGCCCGGGACACCAGGTCTACCCCGGGCCCTGGGACACCAGGTCTACCCCGCCGCCCGGGACACCAGGTCTACCCCGGGCCCTGGGACACCAGGTCTACCCCGGGGACTTGGACACCAGGTCTACCCCGGGTCCTGGGACACCAGGTCTACCCCGGGGCCTTGGACACCAG
>NC_080459.1:5154387-5161887 GCF_028018845.1 Melospiza georgiana
GGGCTTTCCTCGCTCGCGCGCTTCCCCGGGGCCCGCGCCCCGCTTCGAGACTCGGCCTCGCGCTGGAAGTCAGGGCGCGCGGCGCGCGGAACGGGGCTCGGCCGGGGCTGACCCGCCCCCCCCACAAAGCCGAACCACCCGCCCGCCGGCCGGTCGCCGGCGAAGCGACCGGCCGCCGGCGAGGTTGGGCCGAGCGGGGCACGCTCGCAGGGAGCGAAACCCCGCCCGGCGCGTCCCCCCACCGGGCCGCGCGGAAAGCACCGGACGTGCTAGAGGAGACAGCGACCCGACGAGGCGGGCGCGGCCCGGACACCGAGGCCCCCTTTTCAGCCGGGGCGGCTCGCTCTGCAGCAGGCGGCGGAACGGCAAAGGAGCGCGCGGATCGGGCTCTGGTCCCCCGTCCGCGCCCCATCGGGTTCGGGTCATTTTCAGCCTCTCTCTCGCTCTCTCTCTTCTCTCTCTCTCTCTCTCTCCATCATCCCCGCGGCTCAGCTCCAACCGCACCGCCGCCCGGCGCTGCTCGCGGCCGGCACCCACGGGCGCTCCCCGGACCGGGGCCGGCACCGGCACCTCGCGTGGCTTTTGAAGGACACCTGAAGGCTAGCGGGGCCACGCGGCCGTCACACAGCTGGGGTCGGTAAAGACGCCCTCCCCGGCAGTGGGAGGGGCGACACCTCGCCTGCGACGGGAAGCGAACTGGAAAAGGAGACCGCCCTGCCCGAGCACCGGACACCCCCGCCGTGACTTCCCCGCGACAGAGAAGCCCCGGAAGGAGAGCCGGCCGGCCGAGGGCCCTCTCCGACGCCACCCGAAAAGCCTCATCGATCGGGCGCGCAGCCGAGGAAGGAGCCGCGCCAACAGCGACAAGGGCCCCACGGCCACGGTCCTGGGACAACGGCGACGGCCGCCCAAGCCCCACCTGCGCGCCAACAGCGACAAGGGCCCCACGGCCACGGTCCTGGGACAACGGCGACGGCCGCCCAAGCCCCGCCTGCGGAGCGCTCGCGGCAGAGGAGGAGCGCGGGGGGTGCCGCCACCCGCCCGCCCGTCTTCCCGCGGGCTCCAACGGCTTCCCCTTTCGGCTAGGCAACGGCAGGACTGGGACTGGGCTGGCCCGCCAGGCCGGGGGGACTCGGCTTCCCCTTCCGGCCCGGGGAACCCGGCCGAGCGTGCGAGAAAAAGTGCCACCGGACCGCGCCACCGGCGGCCGGCTCTCCCTTTTCCGGGAAAAAATTGCCGGGGGAGCGGCACGACAAAAAGGCACATGGAGGCGCGTTCGCAACGATCCGTGCTAGCCACGGGGGCCGCGGGCACGGGGCACCGGGGACCCGGGGGGGCGAGACGCGAGACTCACTCCCCCCACGGACCCGCCGGCTTCCCGCTCGCTCCCTTCTCTCTCGCCGCCGCCGCGCGCCCCTTCGTCGCAACGCTTCTCGGTGCCGCGGCTTAGGGCCGCCGGAGAAAAATTAAGAAGATCCGCGGAGGCCGGGCGGGCGCCCCCACTCTGCCCGCACGCCGGCGCGCCTAAACCGCGGAAAAAAAAAAGCCGGGCCCGCGTGGCAACCCAGCCCGCCCGGCATAAGCGGCTCGGTCCGTGCGGCCACGACCGAGGTGGGCGAGGCGCCGCCGCCTCGCCCGGGACAAGTCCGGGGGGCTCCCTCCGTCGGGTGCCGGGTCCGTCAACTCCAAAAAACTCTGCCCGCCAACGCGGGTCCACGGCTTAAGGCCGAGGAAGGGGGATGGTTTCAACAACGCGGGCCGGGGACGGGGCGCCCCGACCCCGGGCTCCGCAGCTTTACCGGGCGGGCCGACCGCCGCCGAGGCGGGCCGACCGCCGCCGAGGCGGACCGACAGCCCAAAAAAGTGCCCGCCGAGTGGGCCCCGGCTTAAGGCCAGGCACGAAAGGGACGAGGCGCCGCCGCCTCGCCCGCCACCGCTGCCCAGGGGGGCCGCCCCCCCTTGCGAATCGGCCGGCAGAAGCCGGGCCGGCGCGGGAAAGCTCGCAGCTTCTCTCTCCGCCTCGCCTCGAACGCCAAGCGGTTTCCCTCTCGGATCGTCTTTCGGCAGCCCTTCTCTCTCGGCCTCGCGGGCAGATCGCCCCCGGTCCTCCGGCAGCCCTTCTCTCTCTCGGCCTCGCGGGCAGATCGCCCCGGTCCTCCGGCAGCCCTTCTCTCTCTCGGCCTCGCGGGCAGATCGCCCCGGTCCTCCGGCAGCCCTTCTCTCTCTCGGCCTCGCGGGCAGATCGCCCCGGTTCTCCGGCAGCCCTTCTCTCTCTCGGCCTCGCGGGCAGATCGCCCCGGTTCTCCGGCAGCCCTTCTCTCTCTCGGCCTCGCGGGCAGATCGCCCCCGGTCCTCCGGCAGCCCTTCTCTCTCTCGGCCTCGCGGGCAGATCGCCCCGGTTCTCCGGCAGCCCTTCTCTCTCTCGGCCTCGCGGGCAGATCGCCCCCGGTCCTCCGGCAGCCCTTCTCTCTCTCGGCCTCGCGGGCAGATCGCCCCCGGTCCTCCGGCAGCCCTTCTCTCTCTCGGCCTCGCGGGCAGATCGCCCCCGGTCCTCCGGCAGCCCTTCTCTCTCTCGGCCTCGCGGGCAGATCGCCCCGGTTCTCCGGCAGCCCTTCTCTCTCTCGGCCTCGCGGGCAGATCGCCCCGGTTCTCCGGCAGCCCTTCTCTCTCTCGGCCTCGCGGGCAGATCGCCCCGGTTCTCCGGCAGCCCTTCTCTCTCTCGGCCTCGCGGGCAGATCGCCCCGGTTCTCCGGCAGCCCTTCTCTCTCTCGGCCTCGCGGGCAGATCGCCCCGGTCCTCCGGCAGCCCTTCTCTCTCTCGGCCTCGCGGGCAGATCGCCCCGGTCCTCCGGCAGCCCTTCTCTCTCTCGGCCTCGCGGGCAGATCGCCCCGGTTCTCCGGCAGCCCTTCTCTCTCGGCCTCGCTGTGCCAAGCTTTTCTGGGAAAGACGGGAGCCGGGACAAAGCCACAGGCAGACTCGTCCCGGCTAGGCGGCACCTCCTCTGCCCTGCCGACCGCACCACCGCGGTCGCTCCCTTCCGCCTTAAACACAGGCACGGCATGAAGCCAACCTGTGGGGATGCGGCCCGTCACCTCGCTCCCATAATACGGACAGATGAGTCCGAAGGCGCCCAAGCCTCCAAGGGGACTGATGGAGCTCGACCGGGAAAAGGCGCCACCGCAGGCCGCCTCTTACGATGAGGCAGCCGGAGGCAGCCGGCAACAGCGACCCCTTGGAGAACTTCCGCAGCCGGCCGGGACAACAGGTCTACCCAGCACCGGCCGAAATACGACTAAGTCCCGCCGGATCCGGGGTAGACCTGGTGTCCCGCCGGCCCCGGGGTAGACCTGGTGTCCCCGGCCACGGGGTAGACCTGGTGTCCCGCCGGATCCGGGGTAGACCTGGTGTCCCGGGCTCCGGGGTAGACCTGGTGTCCCGCCGGCCCCGGGGTAGACCTGGTGTCCCCGGCCACGGGGTAGACCTGGTGTCCCGCCGGCCCCGGGGTAGACCTGGTGTCCCGCCGGCCCCGGGGTAGACCTGGTGTCCCCGGCCACGGGGTAGACCTGGTGTCCCGCCGGCCCCGGGGTAGACCTGGTGTCCCGCGGGATCCGGGATAGACCTGGTGTCCCGCGGGCTCCGGGGTAGACCTGGTGTCCCGCCGGCCCCGGGGTAGACCTGGTGTCCCCGGCCACGGGGTAGACCTGGTGTCCCGCCGGCCCCGGGGTAGACCTGGTGTCCCGCCGGCCCCGGGGTAGACCTGGTGTCCCCGGCCACGGGGTAGACCTGGTGTCCCGCCGGCCCCGGGGTAGACCTGGTGTCCCGGGCTCCGGGGTAGACCTGGTGTCCCGCCGGCCCCGGGGTAGACCTGGTGTCCCCGGCCACGGGGTAGACCTGGTGTCCCGCCGGCCCCGGGGTAGACCTGGTGTCCCGGGCTCCGGGGTAGACCTGGTGTCCCGCCGGCCCCGGGGTAGACCTGGTGTCCCCGGCCAGGGGGTAGACCTGGTGTCCCGCGGGATCCGGGGTAGACCTGGTGTCCCGCCGGCCCCGGGGTAGACCTGGTGTCCCCGGCCACGGGGTAGACCTGGTGTCCCGCCGGATCCGGGGTAGACCTGGTGTCCCGAGCTCCGGGGTAGACCTGGTGTCCCGCCGGCCCCGGGGTAGACCTGGTGTCCCGCGGGATCCGGGGTAGACCTGGTGTCCCGCGGGCTCCGGGGTAGACCTGGTGTCCCGCCGGCCCCGGGGTAGACCTGGTGTCCCCGGCCACGGGGTAGACCTGGTGTCCCGCCGGCCCCGGGGTAGACCTGGTGTCCCGGGCTCCGGGGTAGACCTGGTGTCCCGCCGGCCCCGGGGTAGACCTGGTGTCCCCGGCCACGGGGTAGACCTGGTGTCCCGCGGGATCCGGGGTAGACCTGGTCTCCCGCCGGCCCCGGGGTAGACCTGGTGTCCCCGGCCACGGGGTAGACCTGGTGTCCCGCCGGATCCGGGGTAGACCTGGTGTCCCGAGCTCCGGGGTAGACCTGGTGTCCCGCCGGCCCCGGGGTAGACCTGGTGTCCCGCGGGATCCGGGGTAGACCTGGTGTCCCGCCGGCCCCGGGGTAGACCTGGTGTCCCCGGCCAGGGGGTAGACCTGGTGTCCCGCGGGATCCGGGGTAGACCTGGTGTCCCGCCGGCCCCGGGGTAGACCTGGTGTCCCCGGCCACGGGGTAGACCTGGTGTCCCGCCGGATCCGGGGTAGACCTGGTGTCCCGGGCTCCGGGGTAGACCTGGTGTCCCGCCGGCCCCGGGGTAGACCTGGTGTCCCCGGCCACGGGGTAGACCTGGTGTCCCGCGGGATCCGGGGTAGACCTGGTGTCCCGCCGGCCCCGGGGTAGACCTGGTGTCCCCGGCCACGGGGTAGACCTGGTGTCCCGCCGGCCCCGGGGTAGACCTGGTGTCCCGGGCTCCGGGGTAGACCTGGTGTCCCGCCGGCCCCGGGGTAGACCTGGTGTCCCCGGCCAGGGGGTAGACCTGGTGTCCCGCGGGATCCGGGGTAGACCTGGTGTCCCGCCGGCCCCGGGGTAGACCTGGTGTCCCCGGCCACGGGGTAGACCTGGTGTCCCGCCGGATCCGGGGTAGACCTGGTGTCCCGGGCTCCGGGGTAGACCTGGTGTCCCGCCGGCCCCGGGGTAGACCTGGTGTCCCCGGCCACGGGGTAGACCTGGTGTCCCGCCGGATCCGGGGTAGACCTGGTGTCCCGGGCGGCGGGGTGGACCTGGTGTCCCCGGCCACGGGGTAGACCTGGTGTCCCGCCGGCCCCGGGGTAGACCTGGTGTCCCGGGCTCCGGGATAGACCTGGTGTCCCGCCGGCCCCGGGGTAGACCTGGTGTCCCCGGCCAGGGGGTACACCTGGTGTCCCGCGGGATCCGGGGTAGACCTGGTGTCCCGCCGGCCCCGGGGTAGACCTGGTGTCCCCGGCCACGGGGTAGACCTGGTGTCCCGCCGGATCCGGGGTAGACCTGGTGTCCCGGGCGGCGGGGTAGACCTGGTGTCCCCGACCACGGGGTAGACCTGGTGTCCCGCCGGCCCCGGGGTAGACCTGGTGTCCCGGGCTCCGGGGTAGACCTGGTGTCCCCGGCCACGGGGTAGACCTGGTGTCCCGCCGGATCCGGGGTAGACCTGGTGTCCCGGGCTCCGGGGTAGACCTGGTGTCCCCGGCCACGGGGTAGACCTGGTGTCCCGCCGGATCCGGGGTAGACCTGGTGTCCCGCTGGATCCGGGGTAGACCTGGTGTCCCGCCGGCCCCGGGGTAGACCTGGTGTCCCCCGGCCACGGGGTAGACCTGGTGTCCCGCCGGCCCCGGGGTAGACCTGGTGTCCCGGGCTCCGGGGTAGACCTGGTGTCCCGCCGCATCCGGGGAAGACCTGGTGTCCCGGGCCCCGGGGTAGACCTGGTGTCCTAATAACCGGGGTAGACCTGGTGTCCCGCGGCCCGGGGTAGACCTGGTGTCCCGGGCGGCGGGGGTAGACCTGGTGTCCCGCGGCCCGGGGTAGGCCAGGTGTCCCGGGCCCCGGGGTAGACCTGGTGTCCCGCGGCCCGGGGTAGACCTGGTGTCCAAGGCCCCGGGGTAGACCTGGTGTCCCGGGCGGCGGGGTAGACCTGTTGTCCCGGGCCCCGGGGTAGACCTGGTGTCCCGGGCGGCGGGGGTCGACCTGGTGTCCCGCGGCCCGGGGTAGACCTGGTGTCCCGGGCGGCGGGGTAGACCTGGTGTCCCGGGGCCCGGGGTAGACCTGGTGTCCAAGGCCCCGGGGTAGACCTGGTGTCCCGGGGCCCGGGGTAGACCTGGTGTCCAAGGCCCCGGGGTAGACCTGGTGTCCCGGGGCCCGGGGTAGACCTGGTGTCCAAGGTCCCGGGGTAGACCTGGTGTCCCGGGCCCCGGGGTAGACCTTGTGTCCCGCCGGCCCCGGGGTAGACCTGGTGCCTCACCCTCCCCATCGAGCCCGGAGCCGGGCAACGCTCACAGCCTCATATCACCCCGGAGCCAGACGGCTCGATCGGCCCCGTCCCGCGCAATGAACCCCACCCCGCTTTCCAGATTAATACCTACTTCATGGCCGCTCTAGTCGCTTGGAATGAGAAACTCATCCGGAAAAAACAAACAGACCATAACCATTGGCACATTTTATTTCTCCTCCTTTCGTATCCAGAGCACTCCCAGCCGAGCCGACGGGCAACCCGTGCCCCGTGGTCTGCCTGCTGACACGCTGAACTGGCGAAACAGCGCCCCCGCCCCCGCCCCCGCCCCGTCCCACCCACGCCCTCCTGAGACCCTACACAGCCCGGCCCCCCTGGCCCCGATGCGGCTCGCCCCGCCCCGCCCAGCGGTAGAGGCGGCCGCCGCCGGCACCACCGCCAGCACACAGGCGGCCACTTTCGGGCGGGTTCTTTCACGGTCCGCAGAGGTCTTCCGCCCTCGACCTCAGTCCAGGGGGCCGTGGGGGCTCGGTGCCGAGGCGCCCGGGGCCGGCACGAAGCCGCCGGCCCTTGGCCCTCGTCCGCACACAGACACAGATACAGCGCCACACCCACCGACCCCCCCCCCCCCCCCGTGCGCACGCTCACTCCCCAAGGTCATCCCTTCAGGCCACCACACCGCCCCCTCGCCGCCCCCCGCCACCTGCCCCCGCCCCCCCGCCGGGCGGCGGGGCACGCCCACCCGCCCGCCCGCCTGCCTGGCTGCCCGTCCGCATGCACGCTCTCGCGTGCCCTCACTCCCTGGCCCTGGCCCCGTCCCCGTCCCCGCCACCGCCCCCTGCCCTTACCCCTGCCCTTGCCGTCTCTGTCGGAGCCGCCCACGCCCGTCGGCGGTTGGGGGCGCCCCACCCAGCCTCTCCCATCAGCCTCCCTGGCGCCGTCTGCATACCTTTCCCGCTTGCTAGGCACCCGTAGAGGAAGGCCGGCCAGGGACCACAGGTCTAGCCACGGGCTAGGCGGCCGTGAGCTAGGGCCGGCGCGGGACACCAG
>NC_080459.1:5166887-5174387 GCF_028018845.1 Melospiza georgiana
TCCTTCGTGCTCGAGTACAAGATGGCATCGCAGGTGGACAAAGGTAGGTGCAGCCAGTCCTTGACCGCTGTTCTTATCTTCTGGTCAAGTGCTTCCAGAGCCCCTGCTTTCATTTCTGTATGGTCAGCCAGGTAGGTCAGTCGAGGGATGGTGTATGTTTTGAGGATGTCGAGTTTTTGCAGAGGTTTGAGTGGGGCTTGGTCAATTCGTTCGAGCCAGAAATCTAGTTTTGTGGTGAGGTTAGTTTTTGCTATCCCAGTCCAGGGGTCAAACTGCAGGCCAAGGTATTTCTCAGATTCCCCGGGGTTGATCATGTTCAGGGGTGTGCCATTGATGGTCCATGCAGCGCAGTTATTGACGGTGTAAGAGTCCTTTGTGGGCTTGATGTAGAAGCCGTAGCACTTTTCCCCTTGTGTCTTGAGACCGGTGAGATCGCAGAAGGTCTCTAATATTTTGATGTTTGTTTTCATATTTTCCCATGAATCGCTCAGCAGGACCAGGTCGTCAGCAAATGCCATCGCTGTTATGCTTCTCTGTCCTCGGTGGAATCCTTTACCCTGTTCTTCCAGCTTGCACAACAGGGGGTCCATTGCCAGGTTAAATAAAAGGGGTGACAGCGGGTCACCCTGCTTTACTCCAACCCGGATCTGGATTTTGTCTGTGTGTGTGTTCCTTTTTGTGGTGACATACGTACTGATGTCCTTGTACATATTGTTCACCAAGCCAATGATGTGGGGATCCACTCCCCTCTGCTGCAAAGCATTTATGATGTGCTGGTGGCTTACGGTGTCAAAAGCCTTGGCGATGTCCACGAATACAACACCCAGTGGTCTGTGTTCACTTTTGGCAGTCCGAATTATAGTTTGCAGGAGTTTCAGGTTTTCAGAGCATCCCGCTGCTCTAATAAAGCCTCTCTGCCTTGGGTTGAGGGGGCACGCCTTGCTCATCCTTGCTGTTACAATCCTGGAGAACAGTCTCAGCAAGATGGAACCAATCGTGATGGGTCTCCAGTTATTAATGTCCTTTAAACGTTCCGGTTTTGTAGATTTAGGAATCAAAACAGTTCTGCACCCCCTCACCATGTCCGGGATCTCCCCAGATGTTAACCATAAGTTGAAGAGCTCAGCAGTCCGGGAGTACCCGGGATCCATCTTCCTGATGTCCCCAAGAGTAATCCCATCTGGACCTGGAGCTGAGCCCTTGCTCATTTCCTGCACATTTCTTTCAATTTCTTTGGCCGTGATTAAGTCTCTGAAGGCGCTGTTGTCTGCCTTCCCTTTAATTTCAAAGTCCCCAAGGCCAGCAAAATTACCAGGTGTTTCCCATCTGGCTTTAAATACCGAATAGATTTCACTGGGTGGAATATCACAGGACAAACACTCTATGTCATCCAAAATAATCTTTGCTAATTTCCCCCTGTCTAGATGAAATAAACGCTGGAATCGCAGGTAATTACCTTTTTTGATCGCTCTGGTTTTCATCCATTTCTGAAACGGCTTCTTTGGCTGCTTCTCATGAGTCACCTTCTCCTTTTTCCCACGGGTAGCAGTTCTAATTTGGCTTATCGATTCCAGGCATCCAAAGCAATCCTGCGCTGCTTGATTGATCATTGTTTGCATCTCCTGGCCATCCATTAATTGCTTGAATGCTCTGGGGAAGTTGTTAATTGCTCCAGCTGATAAGCTTTCTTTGATCTTCTCGTGGTAATGAGCCTGCAGCTGCCCCTCCCTCTGCTGGCCGCTGGTCTCCTGGTGACCGTTATCCTTATCAGTGGGTCTTATCTTCTCCATTGTTTCCCCTCCAGCAGCTGGCCTCCTTGGCAGATGATTCTTCCCAGGTCCATTGTTCTCGGCTTCTGCCTGGGCTTGCTGACTCGACCCAGGTTCCGTTCCCACGACTCTCCTGGAGCGAAGTCTCATCCCAAGTTCTTTGTCAGCTTCATCTGTTGTTTTCTTCGGCAGCAATCTTCTCTTATCACTAATTTGCTTAGCTGTTTTTGTCGTTATGTGTTCAGCGATAAGTTTATTGATGTTTTTGTTTCCCTCGAACTGTGCCACCAGTTTTATCAGCAGTTCTTCCTCCTCTTTTGTCCAGCACCTTTTGTGGGCTCCTCGATTTGATGTTTCTTTCGGTTGGGAAGCAACGATCCTTTCTTTGTTTCTTATCAACGGGTGTGCCAATCTTTTATGTTGTCCCAGGCCAATTTTGGTTGTGAAGTCTCTGCCGCATACCTCACAGATCCAATCTCCTGCTGGAGCCTTTTCAATTACTGGACCCCTACATTTTGGAAAATGACAAATCACACTATGATAATTAATATTTTCTTTTCCACACTTGGCACACCTAAAGCAAACCTTCTTTTTCCCGTGCGACCCCTTTAGATGTTCAATCAGGCTTAACACAGAGTTAACCCGGGTTCCACAGCAAGGACAAGGTGGATTTTTGTCAGGAACAGTTACCTTCACTATTTTATCTGGTGACTGTCCTCCATGTTCCCCAGGCACTGGAGGCAGAGCCTCTGGTGTGCCTTCCCTCACCTCTTTGCCGCTTCCCTCACCAAGCACAAACGGTTCACTGTCTCGTGGGGGGCTAGCATCTAAGTTTTCCCCCATACAAGGTTGTGGTGCAAGTTGTTCATACACCTCGGGCAGCCCGTCCAACACCTCCCAATCAACAGAGAAACGAACACCCTCATGCACATGCTCATGCAAGTCCGATCTATACATTTCAAAATAAAAATTCACCAGTGAATCCAATTCATTTTCTGCCAGATTGGTGGCTTTGGATGTTAAGTAATTTTGGGATACCAGGTCTACCCCCCGGGAAATACATTTAGTCCTGGGTAAAGCCCTGGAAACCAGGTCTATCCAGTCGGAGGGGGAAGTCTGAGTGCCCACCGATACCCTGGACAGGCGTACCGGCGGCCCCCAGACCCCCCCCCCAAGGAACGGATCCGGAATTTTAGCCATCAAACGGAGTGATTCTGAACTCTTTTTGCCCCTGTCTGAAACCGAAGGGGCCAGGTTTAAGGCAATAAGCCACGCGGCTTTTACCGAGGAATTTGTTTCACCGAATTTTATAGGAGTTCGTCGGGCTGGTGAATCCCAACGGCTCCCTACCTGCGGCTAAGATCGATTTAGCCCGCGATCCCGGACCGGCAACGCCGCGCCGCCGGGGCGAACCGAGCGAAGCCGGCCCCGGCCGACAGCGGCGCCGGGGGCCGGCAGGAGCGGCCCCCGCAACCCCCGCGCAAAACGCCGCGCAGAGATCGACCCAGCCCGCGATCCCCGACCGGCAACGCCGCTCCGCCGGGGCCAACCGAGCGCAGCAAACCTCGGCCGACCGCGGCGCCGGGAGCCGGCGGGACCGGCCCCCGCAACCCCGCGCGAACGCAGCACAGAGAAAGACCCAGCTCGGGAGCCCGGCCCGGCGGCGCCGCGCGGTCGGGGCGCACTGAGCGCAGTCCGCCCCGGTTGACAGCGGCGCCGGGGGCCGGCGGGCCCGGCCCCCGCACCCCCGCGCGAAACGCCGCGCTGCGGGGGCGCCGCCGCAGCGACGCCCCCCGCCACGGCGCCGCCGACGGGGGGGGAGGAGGGCGCGGCGGCGGTCCTCTCCCTCGGCCCCGGGATTCGGCGAGACCTGCTGCCCGGGGGCTGTAACACCCGCCGCCGCTCGCGCGGCGCCGGGCCACCTGCCCGCCGGAGGCCTTCCCAGCCGACCCGGAGCCGGTCGCGGCGCACCGCCGCGGAGGAAATGCGCCCGGCCAGGGCCGGCCGCCGGCCGGGCGGCGGTCCCCGCACCGGCCCGCCCCCCCCGGCCCGCCCCCGCGGACGGGGTTCGCCCGGGGGACGGAGGGGAGGCGGAGGCGAGGATCCGCCGGACCCGCGCCGGCCGACCGCAACTCGCCGGGTTGAATCCTCCGGGCGGACTGCGCGGGCCCCACCCGTTTACCTCTTAACGGTTTCACGCCCTCTTGAACTCTCTCTTCAAAGTTCTTTTCAACTTTCCCTTACGGTACTTGTTGGCTATCGGTCTCGTGCCGGTATTTAGCCTTAGATGGAGTTTACCACCCGCTTTGGGCTGCATTCCCAAGCAACCCGACTCCGAGAAGCCCCGGGCCCGGCGCGCCGGGGGGCCGCTACCGGCCTCACACCGTCCGCGGGCTGCGGCCTCGATCACAAGGACTTGGGTCCCCCGAGAGCGCCGCCGGGGATTGGGGCTTCTGTACGCCACATGTCCCGCGCCCCACCGCGGGGCGGGGATTCGGCGCTGGGCTTTTCCCTCTTCGCTCGCCGTTACTGAGGGAATCCTCGTTAGTTTCTTTTCCTCCGCTGACTAATATGCTTAAATTCAGCGGGTCGCCACGTCTGATCTGAGGTCGCAAGCCCAAAGCTTGGCCGCCGCGCGCGTGGGCGCGCGCCGACGGCCGCCTTGGTCTCCCGCGCCCCCCGCCGCCGCCGCCGCCGCCGCCGCCGCCCCCTCTCTCTCCGAGCCTCCGGAGAGAGAGACGGACGGACGCACGCACGGACGGGCGGGCGGACGGACGGAAGGCTGCCGGGAGACCGGAGAGCCCCATCCCGGAGACGAGAACCGAAAAGGGAAAGCAACGCGGCAGAGACGGCCCCGCGCGGGGGGAGAGAGAGTGGTGCGACGGCGCCCTCGGCGCCCCCGAGACCGCGACAGAACGGCAGGAGGAGGAGGAGGAGGGCGGGCGAAGGGAGGAGGGGGTCCGCACCCCCTGTCCCCGGCCCCCTCGCCTCGCGCGCGCGCGGCAGCACGGCACGGTACCGCCGCGGTACCCACCCGCAGACAGCCGCCCGCACGGGGGGGGAAGGCCGGGGGCGAGGCCCGCGCCTCGCCTCCCTTCTCGCCCTTCTCTCTCGCTCGCTCTCTCTCCGTTCTCTCGGCCCTCGGCGGCGCTTTCGACGCCGTCTCTCGCTCTCCCCCGGCCGCCGCCACCGCATCCGCGGCGCGGCCCCGGCGAGGACGAGCTCCGCCCCAGCGGCTCGCTCCGGGAGCGGGGAGCTACGGAGCGCTCCCCGAGTCTGCATTTAGGGGGACGAAGGCCCTGCGCGGCGACCGCGACGACGACGACGACGCCCGCCGGGCCGCAGGCAAGGGGACCGGGGCCGCCGAGGGAAACGCTTCCCTCGCCGAACCGCCTGACCGCCTTCCCTCCGGGCACCGGCGGGACGCCGCCGCCCGCCGCCCGCCGCGGGCAACGGGCCTGCGAGGCGACCCCAGCCGCGCCGCCGGGGTGGCCCCCGGACGGCGATTGATCGTCAAGCGACGCTCAGACAGGCGTAGCCCCGGGAGGAACCCGGGGCCGCAAGTGCGTTCGAAGTGTCGATGATCAATGTGTCCTGCAATTCACATTAATTCTCGCAGCTAGCTGCGTTCTTCATCGACGCACGAGCCGAGTGATCCACCGCTAAGAGTTGTCTGGCTTTCGGGCGCCGCTCACGCCGAGCGGCCCCTTTGTCTCTCGCGCCGAGGACGCGCGGGCGCGCGCCTGGCTTCGACCGTACGAGCACACAGAGAAACGGAAGGGGAAAAAAGAGATCGGAGAAGCCCACGCTCCGAAGGACCGCCAAGAGGCGGGGGGGCCCGCGCCCCCGACCGCCTCCCCCCGCGAGGGGAGACGCCGACCTCACATGCCGTCCTTCGGAGGCGGCCCAGGCGCCCGGGCTCGGCCCGGCCTCCGCGCGGAGGGCCACGCGGCGCGCGCCGGGCACGCGGGGGGCACGGCGGCCCGCCCGCTCTCGCTTTCACGGGACGACGCGCACACATACACACACGGCTCGGGCCACACGCGGCCGGGGGCGCGGCCGTCGGCCCCCGCACACGCCGGCTCCCCTTCGGCCCCCTTCACCGCGGGGCTCGCGGCGCGCCGCCGCGCCGCCGCGCGGCCGGCTCTCTCTCTTCCACGGCGGCCTCACCCCGCTCGAGACGGCACGCGACGACGGCCGTGCCGCCGGCGCGCCTTCCCGCCCGGCGGGACCGCTCCCGCCGGGCGGGCCAGCGTCCGGGCGGACGCGCTCCGCCGCCGGCCCCGGAGGCGGACGCCACCGAGACCCGAGCCGGCGTCACCAGCGCCCGAGGCCTGCCGGACGGCAGGCCCCGCCATCGCCGGGGCCGCACTCCCGGGGCCGCCGCCGCCGCGTCGCACCGCCGGGGCCCCTTGCCTCGGCACGCGCCCGGCGGAAGGCGTACGGCGCTGAGCCGGGGGGCAACGCCCGCTCTCCTCGTTTTCACGCGGAGACCGGGCGGGGGAAGCGCCCCCGCGGCCGCCCGCACGCCTTCCTACGGCCCACACGCGGCCGGGAAGGGCGACGGAGGACGCGACGTGCAGGGCCCGGGACGGGACCGCCGCCGGCGACGGCGGGCGCCCTCCGGCCGACCGTCCCCGCTGGGGGAGACACCCGTCGAGCGGCGCCGCCGCCGCTCGGCACGGGGTCGCCCGCACTCGCGGGCCTCCGCCGACGGAGGGCCCGCCGGACGCTCGCCCCCCGGGCGGGCGGGCGATCGAGCCGGGCGGGGGACGGCCGGCGGACGGCGCCGCCGGTGCGTTCGAGGAGGAAAGGCCGCCGAGGGGAGAGGGGCCGGACGCGCGGGACGCGGCGCCGCGCGCGCGAGAGACCGCGGCAAGCGGGCCGAGGAGAGAGCGCGGCGGGCCCCGGCGGCCGCAACCCCGCGGCCGAGGAAAGGCAGAGAGCGGGCGCTCTCTGCCGGCGTCGCCCGTTACGACGAGGCGAGCGGGTCGGCCCCCGCGGCCGACCGCGCGACGCGGCCTCTCCGCCGAGGCCGGGCCGCGGAGAGGGGGGGGCAGGGCGCCCCTCCCCGGCGCGGCACGGTTACTCCCGCGCGCGCGCGCGGCGGGGACGACGACGACGACGACCGCGACGGAGGGAGCGCGGCCGGCGGCCGCGGACACCACCGCAGGGGCTCGGCGGGAGTAGCTGCTCCCCACCCCTCAGTGGCGCCGCACCGCCGCCCGGCGACAACCACCGCCGCCGCCGCCGCCGCCGCCGGCACCGCCGCCGCCACGGCGGGCCGCGCCGAGCCGCCCGAGTCTTTAAACCGCCGCCCGGCTCGCCGGCCCCCTTTCGGCACCCCCGCAGCGGCGTTTGGCGACGCCGAAGGGGGAAACCTGGGGGGGAACCGCCGAGGCGCGGAGCGCTAGGTACCTGGCCCTGGGGCGAGGGAAACGACCTGCATGGCCCCGCCGGGGTGCCTCCCCCGCTGCCGCCCTCGGGGGAGCGTCCACCGGCGGGGGCGCGCCCGCCGTCTGCCGCCACCACCGCGGCGTCCTTCTCGGGGCCCGGGGTTTCCCTCAGTAGCCCGGCGCTGCGCCCGAGAGGACCGCCGCGGCTCGGGCCGCCCCGCCGGCGCGGGGACGCGGCCCGGCCGCCGAGCGCGCCGCGCCCGCGCGCGCGCGCGCGGCCCGAAGCGCGGCCCGGAACGCCCGGAGGGCTCGGCCCTCGGCCGCGCGAGGGGCAC
>NC_080459.1:5179387-5184387 GCF_028018845.1 Melospiza georgiana
GTGCCCGCCGAGTGGGCCCCGGCTTAAGGCCAGGCACGAAAGGGACGAGGCGCCGCCGCCTCGCCCGCCACCGCTGCCCAGGGGGGCCGCCCCCCCTTGCGAATCGGCCGGCAGAAGCCGGGCCGGCGCGGGAAAGCTCGCAGCTTCTCTCTCCGCCTCGCCTCGAACGCCAAGCGGTTTCCCTCTCGGATCGTCTTTCGGCAGCCCTTCTCTCTCGGCCTCGCGGGCAGATCGCCCCCGGTCCTCCGGCAGCCCTTCTCTCTCTCGGCCTCGCGGGCAGATCGCCCCGGTCCTCCGGCAGCCCTTCTCTCTCTCGGCCTCGCGGGCAGATCGCCCCGGTCCTCCGGCAGCCCTTCTCTCTCTCGGCCTCGCGGGCAGATCGCCCCGGTTCTCCGGCAGCCCTTCTCTCTCTCGGCCTCGCGGGCAGATCGCCCCGGTTCTCCGGCAGCCCTTCTCTCTCTCGGCCTCGCGGGCAGATCGCCCCGGTTCTCCGGCAGCCCTTCTCTCTCTCGGCCTCGCGGGCAGATCGCCCCGGTCCTCCGGCAGCCCTTCTCTCTCTCGGCCTCGCGGGCAGATCGCCCCGGTTCTCCGGCAGCCCTTCTCTCTCGGCCTCGCTGTGCCAAGCTTTTCCGGGAAAGACGGGAGCCGGGACAAAGCCACAGGCAGACTCGTCCCGGCTAGGCGGCACCTCCTCTGCCCTGCCGACCGCACCACCGCGGTCGCTCCCTTCCGCCTTAAACACAGGCACGGCATGAAGCCAACCTGTGGGGATGCGGCCCGTCACCTCGCTCCCATAATACGGACAGATGAGTCCGAAGGCGCCCAAGCCTCCAAGGGGACTGATGGAGCTCGACCGGGAAAAGGCGCCACCGCAGGCCGCCTCTTAGGATGAGGCAGCCGGAGGCAGCCGGCAACAGCGACCCCTTGGAGAACTTCCGCAGCCGGCCGGGACAACAGGTCTACCCAGCACCGGCCGAAATACGACTAAGTCCCGCCGGATCCGGGGTAGACCTGGTGTCCCGCCGGCCCCGGGGTAGACCTGGTGTCCCCGGCCACGGGGTAGACCTGGTGTCCCGCCGGATCCGGGGTAGACCTGGTGTCCCGGGCTCCGGGGTAGACCTGGTGTCCCGCCGGCCCCGGGGTAGACCTGGTGTCCCCGGCCACGGGGTAGACCTGGTGTCCCGCCGGCCCCGGGGTAGACCTGGTGTCCCGCCGGCCCCGGGGTAGACCTGGTGTCCCCGGCCACGGGGTAGACCTGGTGTCCCGCCGGCCCCGGGGTAGACCTGGTGTCCCGGGCTCCGGGGTAGACCTGGTGTCCCGCCGGCCCCGGGGTAGACCTGGTGTCCCCGGCCACGGGGTAGACCTGGTGTCCCGCCGGCCCCGGGGTAGACCTGGTGTCCCGGGCTCCGGGGTAGACCTGGTGTCCCGCCGGCCCCGGGGTAGACCTGGTGTCCCCGGCCAGGGGGTAGACCTGGTGTCCCGCGGGATCCGGGGTAGACCTGGTGTCCCGTCGGCCCCGGGGTAGACCTGGTGTCCCCGGCCACGGGGTAGACCTGGTGTCCCGCTGGATCCGGGGTAGACCTGGTGTCCCGAGCTCCGGGGTAGACCTGGTGTCCCGCCGGCCCCGGGGTAGACCTGGTGTCCCGCGGGATCCGGGGTAGACCTGGTGTCCCGCGGGCTCCGGGGTAGACCTGGTGTCCCGCCGGCCCCGGGGTAGACCTGGTGTCCCCGGCCACGGGGTAGACCTGGTGTCCCGCCGGCCCCGGGGTAGACCTGGTGTCCCGGGCTCCGGGGTAGACCTGGTGTCCCGCCGGCCCCGGGGTAGACCTGGTGTCCCCGGCCACGGGGTAGACCTGGTGTCCCGCGGGATCCGGGGTAGACCTGGTGTCCCGCCGGCCCCGGGGTAGACCTGGTGTCCCCGGCCACGGGGTAGACCTGGTGTCCCGCCGGATCCGGGGTAGACCTGGTGTCCCGAGCTCCGGGGTAGACCTGGTGTCCCGCCGGCCCCGGGGTAGACCTGGTGTCCCGCGGGATCCGGGGTAGACCTGGTGTCCCGCCGGCCCCGGGGTAGACCTGGTGTCCCCGGCCAGGGGGTAGACCTGGTGTCCCGCGGGATCCGGGGTAGACCTGGTGTCCCGCCGGCCCCGGGGTAGACCTGGTGTCCCCGGCCACGGGGTAGACCTGGTGTCCCGCCGGATCCGGGGTAGACCTGGTGTCCCGGGCTCCGGGGTAGACCTGGTGTCCCGCCGGCCCCGGGGTAGACCTGGTGTCCCCGGCCACGGGGTAGACCTGGTGTCCCGCGGGATCCGGGGTAGACCTGGTGTCCCGCCGGCCCCGGGGTAGACCTGGTGTCCCCGGCCACGGGGTAGACCTGGTGTCCCGCCGGCCCCGGGGTAGACCTGGTGTCCCGGGCTCCGGGGTAGACCTGGTGTCCCGCCGGCCCCGGGGTAGACCTGGTGTCCCCGGCCAGGGGGTAGACCTGGTGTCCCGCGGGATCCGGGGTAGACCTGGTGTCCCGCCGGCCCCGGGGTAGACCTGGTGTCCCCGGCCACGGGGTAGACCTGGTGTCCCGCCGGATCCGGGGTAGACCTGGTGTCCCGGGCTCCGGGGTAGACCTGGTGTCCCGCCGGCCCCGGGGTAGACCTGGTGTCCCCGGCCACGGGGTAGACCTGGTGTCCCGCCGGATCCGGGGTAGACCTGGTGTCCCGGGCGGCGGGGTGGACCTGGTGTCCCCGGCCACGGGGTAGACCTGGTGTCCCGCCGGCCCCGGGGTAGACCTGGTGTCCCGGGCTCCGGGATAGACCTGGTGTCCCGCCGGCCCCGGGGTAGACCTGGTGTCCCCGGCCAGGGGGTAGACCTGGTGTCCCGCGGGATCCGGGGTAGACCTGGTGTCCCGCCGGCCCCGGGGTAGACCTGGTGTCCCCGGCCACGGGGTAGACCTGGTGTCCCGCCGGATCCGGGGTAGACCTGGTGTCCCGGGCGGCGGGGTAGACCTGGTGTCCCCGACCACGGGGTAGACCTGGTGTCCCGCCGGCCCCGGGGTAGACCTGGTGTCCCGGGCTCCGGGGTAGACCTGGTGTCCCCGGCCAGGGGGTAGACCTGGTGTCCCGCCGGATCCGGGGTAGACCTGGTGTCCCGGGCTCCGGGGTAGACCTGGTGTCCCCGGCCACGGGGTAGACCTGGTGTCCCGCCGGATCCGGGGTAGACCTGGTGTCCCGCTGGATCCGGGGTAGACCTGGTGTCCCGCCGGCCCCGGGGTAGACCTGGTGTCCCCGGCCACGGGGTAGACCTGGTGTCCCGCCGGCCCCGGGGTAGACCTGGTGTCCCGGGCGGCGGGGTAGACCTGGTGTCCCGCCGCATCCGGGGAAGACCTGGTGTCCCGGGCCCCGGGGTAGACCTGGTGTCCTAATAACCGGGGTAGACCTGGTGTCCCGCGGCCCGGGGTAGACCTGGTGTCCCGGGCGGCGGGGTAGACCTGGTGTCCCGCGGCCCGGGGTAGGCCAGGTGTCCCGGGCCCCGGGGTAGACCTGGTGTCCCGCGGCCCGGGGTAGACCTGGTGTCCAAGGCCCCGGGGTAGACCTGGTGTCCCGGGCGGCGGGGTAGACCTGTTGTCCCGGGCCCCGGGGTAGACCTGGTGTCCCGGGCGGCGGGGTCGACCTGGTGTCCCGCGGCCCGGGGTAGACCTGGTGTCCCGGGCGGCGGGGTAGACCTGGTGTCCCGGGGCCCGGGGTAGACCTGGTGTCCAAGGCCCCGGGGTAGACCTGGTGTCCCGGGGCCCGGGGTAGACCTGGTGTCCAAGGCCCCGGGGTAGACCTGGTGTCCCGGGGCCCGGGGTAGACCTGGTGTCCAAGGTCCCGGGGTAGACCTGGTGTCCCGGGCCCCGGGGTAGACCTTGTGTCCCGCCGGCCCCGGGGTAGACCTGGTGCCTCACCCTCCCCATCGAGCCCGGAGCCGGGCAACGCTCACAGCCTCATATCACCCCGGAGCCAGACGGCTCGATCGGCCCCGTCCCGCGCAATGAACCCCACCCCGCTTTCCAGATTAATACCTACTTCATGGCCGCTCTAGTCGCTTGGAACGAGAAACTCATCCGGAAAAAACAAACAGACCATAACCATTGGCACATTTTATTTCTCCTCCTTTCGTATCCAGAGCACTCCCAGCCGAGCCGACGGGCAACCCGTGCCCCGTGGTCTGCCTGCTGACACGCTGAACTGGCGAAACAGCGCCCCCGCCCCCGCCCCCGCCCCGTCCCACCCACGCCCTCCTGAGACCCTACACAGCCCGGCCCCCCTGGCCCCGATGCGGCTCGCCCCGCCCCGCCCAGCGGTAGAGGCGGCCGCCGCCGGCACCACCGCCAGCACACAGGCGGCCACTTTCGGGCGGGTTCTTTCACGGTCCGCAGAGGTCTTCCGCCCTCGACCTCAGTCCAGGGGGCCGTGGGGGCTCGGTGCCGAGGCGCCCGGGGCCGGCACGAAGCCGCCGGCCCTTGGCCCTCGTCCGCACACAGACACAGATACAGCGCCACACCCACCGACCCCCCCCCCCCCCCCGTGCGCACGCTCACTCCCCAAGGTCATCCCTTCAGGCCACCACACCGCCCCCTCGCCGCCCCCCGCCACCTGCCCCCGCCCCCCCGCCGGGCGGCGGGGCACGCCCACCCGCCCGCCCGCCTGCCTGGCTGCCCGTCCGCATGCACGCTCTCGCGTGCCCTCACTCCCTGGCCCTGGCCCCGTCCCCGTCCCCGCCACCGCCCCCTGCCCTTACCCCTGCCCTTGCCGTCTCTGTCGGAGCCGCCCACGCCCGTCGGCGGTTGGGGGCGCCCCACCCAGCCTCTCCCATCAGCCTCCCTGGCGCCGTCTGCATACCTTTCCCGCTTGCTAGGCACCCGTAGAGGAAGGCCGGCCAGGGACCACAGGTCTAGCCACGGGCTAGGCGGCCGTGAGCTAGGGCCGGCGCGGGACACCAGGTCTACCCCGGGGCCAGCGGGACACCAGGTC
>NC_080459.1:5199387-5206887 GCF_028018845.1 Melospiza georgiana
CATGGAGGCGCGTTCGCAACGATCCGTGCTAGCCACGGGGGCCGCGGGCACGGGGCACCGGGGACCCGGGGGGGCGAGACGCGAGACTCACTCCCCCCACGGACCCGCCGGCTTCCCGCTCGCTCCCTTCTCTCTCGCCGCCGCCGCGCGCCCCTTCGTCGCAACGCTTCTCGGTGCCGCGGCTTAGGGCCGCCGGAGAAAAATTAAGAAGATCCGCGGAGGCCGGGCGGGCGCCCCCACTCTGCCCGCACGCCGGCGCGCCTAAACCGCGGAAAAAAAAAAGCCGGGCCCGCGTGGCAACCCAGCCCGCCCGGCATAAGCGGCTCGGTCCGTGCGGCCACGACCGAGGTGGGCGAGGCGCCGCCGCCTCGCCCGGGACAAGTCCGGGGGGCTCCCTCCGTCGGGTGCCGGGTCCGTCAACTCCAAAAAACTCTGCCCGCCAACGCGGGTCCACGGCTTAAGGCCGAGGAAGGGGGATGGTTTCAACAACGCGGGCCGGGGACGGGGCGCCCCGACCCCGGGCTCCGCAGCTTTACCGGGCGGGCCGACCGCCGCCGAGGCGGGCCGACCGCCGCCGAGGCGGACCGACAGCCCAAAAAAGTGCCCGCCGAGTGGGCCCCGGCTTAAGGCCAGGCACGAAAGGGACGAGGCGCCGCCGCCTCGCCCGCCACCGCTGCCCAGGGGGGCCGCCCCCCCTTGCGAATCGGCCGGCAGAAGCCGGGCCGGCGCGGGAAAGCTCGCAGCTTCTCTCTCCGCCTCGCCTCGAACGCCAAGCGGTTTCCCTCTCGGATCGTCTTTCGGCAGCCCTTCTCTCTCGGCCTCGCGGGCAGATCGCCCCCGGTCCTCCGGCAGCCCTTCTCTCTCTCGGCCTCGCGGGCAGATCGCCCCGGTCCTCCGGCAGCCCTTCTCTCTCTCGGCCTCGCGGGCAGATCGCCCCGGTCCTCCGGCAGCCCTTCTCTCTCTCGGCCTCGCGGGCAGATCGCCCCGGTTCTCCGGCAGCCCTTCTCTCTCTCGGCCTCGCGGGCAGATCGCCCCGGTTCTCCGGCAGCCCTTCTCTCTCTCGGCCTCGCGGGCAGATCGCCCCCGGTCCTCCGGCAGCCCTTCTCTCTCTCGGCCTCGCGGGCAGATCGCCCCGGTTCTCCGGCAGCCCTTCTCTCTCTCGGCCTCGCGGGCAGATCGCCCCCGGTCCTCCGGCAGCCCTTCTCTCTCTCGGCCTCGCGGGCAGATCGCCCCCGGTCCTCCGGCAGCCCTTCTCTCTCTCGGCCTCGCGGGCAGATCGCCCCCGGTCCTCCGGCAGCCCTTCTCTCTCTCGGCCTCGCGGGCAGATCGCCCCGGTTCTCCGGCAGCCCTTCTCTCTCTCGGCCTCGCGGGCAGATCGCCCCGGTTCTCCGGCAGCCCTTCTCTCTCTCGGCCTCGCGGGCAGATCGCCCCGGTTCTCCGGCAGCCCTTCTCTCTCTCGGCCTCGCGGGCAGATCGCCCCGGTTCTCCGGCAGCCCTTCTCTCTCTCGGCCTCGCGGGCAGATCGCCCCGGTTCTCCGGCAGCCCTTCTCTCTCTCGGCCTCGCGGGCAGATCGCCCCGGTCCTCCGGCAGCCCTTCTCTCTCTCGGCCTCGCGGGCAGATCGCCCCGGTTCTCCGGCAGCCCTTCTCTCTCGGCCTCGCTGTGCCAAGCTTTTCCGGGAAAGACGGGAGCCGGGACAAAGCCACAGGCAGACTCGTCCCGGCTAGGCGGCACCTCCTCTGCCCTGCCGACCGCACCACCGCGGTCGCTCCCTTCCGCCTTAAACACAGGCACGGCATGAAGCCAACCTGTGGGGATGCGGCCCGTCACCTCGCTCCCATAATACGGACAGATGAGTCCGAAGGCGCCCAAGCCTCCAAGGGGACTGATGGAGCTCGACCGGGAAAAGGCGCCACCGCAGGCCGCCTCTTACGATGAGGCAGCCGGAGGCAGCCGGCAACAGCGACCCCTTGGAGAACTTCCGCAGCCGGCCGGGACAACAGGTCTACCCAGCACCGGCCGAAATACGACTAAGTCCCGCCGGATCCGGGGTAGACCTGGTGTCCCGCCGGCCCCGGGGTAGACCTGGTGTCCCCGGCCACGGGGTAGACCTGGTGTCCCGCCGGATCCGGGGTAGACCTGGTGTCCCGGGCTCCGGGGTAGACCTGGTGTCCCGCCGGCCCCGGGGTAGACCTGGTGTCCCCGGCCACGGGGTAGACCTGGTGTCCCGCCGGCCCCGGGGTAGACCTGGTGTCCCGCCGGCCCCGGGGTAGACCTGGTGTCCCCGGCCACGGGGTAGACCTGGTGTCCCGCCGGCCCCGGGGTAGACCTGGTGTCCCGGGCTCCGGGGTAGACCTGGTGTCCCGCCGGCCCCGGGGTAGACCTGGTGTCCCCGGCCACGGGGTAGACCTGGTGTCCCGCCGGCCCCGGGGTAGACCTGGTGTCCCGGGCTCCGGGGTAGACCTGGTGTCCCGCCGGCCCCGGGGTAGACCTGGTGTCCCCGGCCAGGGGGTAGACCTGGTGTCCCGCGGGATCCGGGGTAGACCTGGTGTCCCGTCGGCCCCGGGGTAGACCTGGTGTCCCCGGCCACGGGGTAGACCTGGTGTCCGGCTGGATCCGGGGTAGACCTGGTGTCCCGAGCTCCGGGGTAGACCTGGTGTCCCGCCGGCCCCGGGGTAGACCTGGTGTCCCGCGGGATCCGGGGTAGACCTGGTGTCCCGCGGGCTCCGGGGTAGACCTGGTGTCCCGCCGGCCCCGGGGTAGACCTGGTGTCCCCGGCCACGGGGTAGACCTGGTGTCCCGCCGGCCCCGGGGTAGACCTGGTGTCCCGGGCTCCGGGGTAGACCTGGTGTCCCGCCGGCCCCGGGGTAGACCTGGTGTCCCCGGCCACGGGGTAGACCTGGTGTCCCGCGGGATCCGGGGTAGACCTGGTGTCCCGCCGGCCCCGGGGTAGACCTGGTGTCCCCGGCCACGGGGTAGACCTGGTGTCCCGCCGGATCCGGGGTAGACCTGGTGTCCCGAGCTCCGGGGTAGACCTGGTGTCCCGCCGGCCCCGGGGTAGACCTGGTGTCCCGCGGGATCCGGGGTAGACCTGGTGTCCCGCCGGCCCCGGGGTAGACCTGGTGTCCCCGGCCAGGGGGTAGACCTGGTGTCCCGCGGGATCCGGGGTAGACCTGGTGTCCCGCCGGCCCCGGGGTAGACCTGGTGTCCCCGGCCACGGGGTAGACCTGGTGTCCCGCCGGATCCGGGGTAGACCTGGTGTCCCGGGCTCCGGGGTAGACCTGGTGTCCCGCCGGCCCCGGGGTAGACCTGGTGTCCCCGGCCACGGGGTAGACCTGGTGTCCCGCCGGATCCGGGGTAGACCTGGTGTCCCGCCGGCCCCGGGGTAGACCTGGTGTCCCCGGCCACGGGGTAGACCTGGTGTCCCGCCGGCCCCGGGGTAGACCTGGTGTCCCGGGCTCCGGGGTAGACCTGGTGTCCCGCCGGCCCCGGGGTAGACCTGGTGTCCCCGGCCAGGGGGTAGACCTGGTGTCCCGCGGGATCCGGGGTAGACCTGGTGTCCCGCCGGCCCCGGGGTAGACCTGGTGTCCCCGGCCACGGGGTAGACCTGGTGTCCCGCCGGATCCGGGGTAGACCTGGTGTCCCGGGCTCCGGGGTAGACCTGGTGTCCCGCCGGCCCCGGGGTAGACCTGGTGTCCCCGGCCACAGGGTAGACCTGGTGTCCCGCCGGATCCGGGGTAGACCTGGTGTCCCGGGCGGCGGGGTGGACCTGGTGTCCCCGGCCACGGGGTAGACCTGGTGTCCCGCCGGCCCCGGGGTAGACCTGGTGTCCCGGGCTCCGGGATAGACCTGGTGTCCCGCCGGCCCCGGGGTAGACCTGGTGTCCCCGGCCAGGGGGTAGACCTGGTGTCCCGCGGGATCCGGGGTAGACCTGGTGTCCCGCCGGCCCCGGGGTAGACCTGGTGTCCCCGGCCACGGGGTAGACCTGGTGTCCCGCCGGATCCGGGGTAGACCTGGTGTCCCGGGCGGCGGGGTAGACCTGGTGTCCCCGACCACGGGGTAGACCTGGTGTCCCGCCGGCCCCGGGGTAGACCTGGTGTCCCGGGCTCCGGGGTAGACCTGGTGTCCCCGGCCACGGGGTAGACCTGGTGTCCCGCCGGATCCGGGGTAGACCTGGTGTCCCGGGCTCCGGGGTAGACCTGGTGTCCCCGGCCACGGGGTAGACCTGGTGTCCCGCCGGATCCGGGGTAGACCTGGTGTCCCGCTGGATCCGGGGTAGACCTGGTGTCCCGCCGGCCCCGGGGTAGACCTGGTGTCCCCGGCCACGGGGTAGACCTGGTGTCCCGCCGGCCCCGGGGTAGACCTGGTGTCCCGGGCGGCGGGGTAGACCTGGTGTCCCGCCGCATCCGGGGAAGACCTGGTGTCCCGGGCCCCGGGGTAGACCTGGTGTCCTAATAACCGGGGTAGACCTGGTGTCCCGCGGCCCGGGGTAGACCTGGTGTCCCGGGCGGCGGGGTAGACCTGGTGTCCCGCGGCCCGGGGTAGGCCAGGTGTCCCGGGCCCCGGGGTAGACCTGGTGTCCCGCGGCCCGGGGTAGACCTGGTGTCCAAGGCCCCGGGGTAGACCTGGTGTCCCGGGCGGCGGGGTAGACCTGTTGTCCCGGGCCCCGGGGTAGACCTGGTGTCCCGGGCGGCGGGGTCGACCTGGTGTCCCGCGGCCCGGGGTAGACCTGGTGTCCCGGGCGGCGGGGTAGACCTGGTGTCCCGGGGCCCGGGGTAGACCTGGTGTCCAAGGCCCCGGGGTAGACCTGGTGTCCCGGGGCCCGGGGTAGACCTGGTGTCCAAGGCCCCGGGGTAGACCTGGTGTCCCGGGGCCCGGGGTAGACCTGGTGTCCAAGGTCCCGGGGTAGACCTGGTGTCCCGGGCCCCGGGGTAGACCTTGTGTCCCGCCGGCCCCGGGGTAGACCTGGTGCCTCACCCTCCCCATCGAGCCCGGAGCCGGGCAACGCTCACAGCCTCATATCACCCCGGAGCCAGACGGCTCGATCGGCCCCGTCCCGCGCAATGAACCCCACCCCGCTTTCCAGATTAATACCTACTTCATGGCCGCTCTAGTCGCTTGGAACGAGAAACTCATCCGGAAAAAACAAACAGACCATAACCATTGGCACATTTTATTTCTCCTCCTTTCGTATCCAGAGCACTCCCAGCCGAGCCGACGGGCAACCCGTGCCCCGTGGTCTGCCTGCTGACACGCTGAACTGGCGAAACAGCGCCCCCGCCCCCGCCCCCGCCCCGTCCCACCCACGCCCTCCTGAGACCCTACACAGCCCGGCCCCCCTGGCCCCGATGCGGCTCGCCCCGCCCCGCCCAGCGGTAGAGGCGGCCGCCGCCGGCACCACCGCCAGCACACAGGCGGCCACTTTCGGGCGGGTTCTTTCACGGTCCGCAGAGGTCTTCCGCCCTCGACCTCAGTCCAGGGGGCCGTGGGGGCTCGGTGCCGAGGCGCCCGGGGCCGGCACGAAGCCGCCGGCCCTTGGCCCTCGTCCGCACACAGACACAGATACAGCGCCACACCCACCGACCCCGCCCCCCCCCCGTGCGCACGCTCACTCCCCAAGGTCATCCCTTCAGGCCACCACACCGCCCCCTCGCCGCCCCCCGCCACCTGCCCCCGCCCCCCCGCCGGGCGGCGGGGCACGCCCACCCGCCCGCCCGCCTGCCTGGCTGCCCGTCCGCATGCACGCTCTCGCGTGCCCTCACTCCCTGGCCCTGGCCCCGTCCCCGTCCCCGCCACCGCCCCCTGCCCTTACCCCTGCCCTTGCCGTCTCTGTCGGAGCCGCCCACGCCCGTCGGCGGTTGGGGGCGCCCCACCCAGCCTCTCCCATCAGCCTCCCTGGCGCCGTCTGCATACCTTTCCCGCTTGCTAGGCACCCGTAGAGGAAGGCCGGCCAGGGACCACAGGTCTAGCCACGGGCTAGGCGGCCGTGAGCTAGGGCCGGCGCGGGACACCAGGTCTACCCCGGGGCCAGCGGGACACCAGGTCTACCCCGGGCCCTGGGACACCAGGTCTACCCCGCCGCCCGGGACAACAGGTCTATCCCCCGGGGCGGGCGGGACACCAGGTCTACCCCGGGGACATGGACACCAGGTCTACCCCGGGGCCCGGGACACCAGGTCTACCCCGGGGCCTTGGACACCAGGTCTACCCCGGGGCCCGGGACACCAGGTCTACCCCGGGCCCTGGGACACCAGGTCTACCCCGCCGCCCGGGACAACAGGTCTACCCCGGGGCCTTGGACACCAGGTCTACCCAGGGTATTAGGACACCAGGTCTACCCCGGGCCCTGGGACACCAGGTCTACCCCGCCGCCCGGGACACCAGGTCTACCCCGGGGACTTGGACACCAGGTCTACCCCGCCGCCCGGGACACCAGGTCTACCCCGGGTCCTGGGACACCAGGTCTACCCCGCCGCCCGGGACACCAGGTCTACCCCGGGGACTTGGACACCAGGTCTACCCCGGGCCCTGGGACACCAGGTCTACCCCGCCGCCCGGGACACCAGGTCTACCCCGGGCCCTGGGACACCAGGTCTACCCCGCCGCCCGGGACACCAGGTCTACCCCGGGCCCTGGGACACCAGGTCTACCCCCGCCGCCCGGGACACCAGGTCTACCCCGGGTCCTGGGACACCAGGTCTACCCCGCCGCCCGGGACACCAGGTCTACCCCGGGGACTTGGACACCAGGTCTACCCCGGGCCCTGGGACACCAGGTCTACCCCGGGGCCAGCGGGACACCAGGTCTACCCCGGGCCCTGGGACACCAGGTCTACCCCGCCGCCCGGGACAACAGGTCTATCCCCCGGGGCGGGCGGGACACCAGGTCTACCCCGGGGACATGGACACCAGGTCTACCCCGGGGCCCGGGACACCAGGTCTACCCCGGGCCCTGGGACACCAGGTCTACCCCGCCGCCCGGGACACCAGGTCTACCCCGGGGCCTTGGACACCAGGTCTACCCCGGGGACTTGGACACCAGGTCTACCCCGCCGCCCGGGACACCAGGTCTACCCCGGGCCCTGGGACACCAGGTCTACCCCGCCGCCCGGGACACCAGGTCTACCCCGGGCCCTGGGACACCAGGTCTACCCCGGGGACTTGGACACCAGGTCTACCCCGGGTCCTGGGACACCAGGTCTACCCCGGGGCCTTGGACACCAGGTCTACCCCGGGGACTTGGACACCAGGTCTACCCCGCCGCCCGGGGACACCAGGTCTACCCCGGGCCCTGGGACACCAGGTCTACCCCGGGTCTTAGGACACCAGGTCTACCCCTGGGCCTTGGACACCAGGTCTACCCCGGATGCGGCGGGGACAGCAGGTCTACCCCCTTGCCCTGGGCTGCCGTAGCCTAAGTCCGGCGTGGACAGCAGGTCTACCCCTTGCCCTGGGCTGCCGTAGCCTAAGTCCGGCGTGGACAGCAGGTCTACCCCGAGCCC
>NC_080459.1:5219387-5226887 GCF_028018845.1 Melospiza georgiana
GAGGAGACAGCGACCCGACGAGGCGGGCGCGGCCCGGACACCGAGGCCCCCTTTTCAGCCGGGGCGGCTCGCTCTGCAGCAGGCGGCGGAACGGCAAAGGAGCGCGCGGATCGGGCTCTGGTCCCCCGTCCGCGCCCCATCGGGTTCGGGTCATTTTCAGCCTCTCTCTCGCTCTCTCTCTTCTCTCTCTCTCTCTCTCTCCATCATCCCCGCGGCTCAGCTCCAACCGCACCGCCGCCCGGCGCTGCTCGCGGCCGGCACCCACGGGCGCTCCCCGGACCGGGGCCGGCACCGGCACCTCGCGTGGCTTTTGAAGGACACCTGAAGGCTAGCGGGGCCACGCGGCCGTCACACAGCTGGGGTCGGTAAAGACGCCCTCCCCGGCAGCGGGAGGGGCGACACCTCGCCTGCGACGGGAAGCGAACTGGAAAAGGAGACCGCCCTGCCCGAGCACCGGACACCCCCGCCGTGACTTCCCCGCGACAGAGAAGCCCCGGAAGGAGAGCCGGCCGGCCGAGGGCCCTCTCCGACGCCACCCGAAAAGCCTCATCGATCGGGCGCGCAGCCGAGGAAGGAGCCGCGCCAACAGCGACAAGGGCCCCACGGCCACGGTCCTGGGACAACGGCGACGGCCGCCCAAGCCCCACCTGCGCGCCAACAGCGACAAGGGCCCCACGGCCACGGTCCTGGGACAACGGCGACGGCCGCCCAAGCCCCGCCTGCGGAGCGCTCGCGGCAGAGGAGGAGCGCGGGGGGTGCCGCCACCCGCCCGCCCGTCTTCCCGCGGGCTCCAACGGCTTCCCCTTTCGGCTAGGCAACGGCAGGACTGGGACTGGGCTGGCCCGCCAGGCCGGGGGGACTCGGCTTCCCCTTCCGGCCCGGGGAACCCGGCCGAGCGTGCGAGAAAAAGTGCCACCGGACCGCGCCACCGGCGGCCGGCTCTCCCTTTTCCGGGAAAAAATTGCCGGGGGAGCGGCACGACAAAAAGGCACATGGAGGCGCGTTCGCAACGATCCGTGCTAGCCACGGGGGCCGCGGGCACGGGGCACCGGGGACCCGGGGGGGCGAGACGCGAGACTCACTCCCCCCACGGACCCGCCGGCTTCCCGCTCGCTCCCTTCTCTCTCGCCGCCGCCGCGCGCCCCTTCGTCGCAACGCTTCTCGGTGCCGCGGCTTAGGGCCGCCGGAGAAAAATTAAGAAGATCCGCGGAGGCCGGGCGGGCGCCCCCACTCTGCCCGCACGCCGGCGCGCCTAAACCGCGGAAAAAAAAAAGCCGGGCCCGCGTGGCAACCCAGCCCGCCCGGCATAAGCGGCTCGGTCCGTGCGGCCACGACCGAGGTGGGCGAGGCGCCGCCGCCTCGCCCGGGACAAGTCCGGGGGGCTCCCTCCGTCGGGTGCCGGGTCCGTCAACTCCAAAAAACTCTGCCCGCCAACGCGGGTCCACGGCTTAAGGCCGAGGAAGGGGGATGGTTTCAACAACGCGGGCCGGGGACGGGGCGCCCCGACCCCGGGCTCCGCAGCTTTACCGGGCGGGCCGACCGCCGCCGAGGCGGGCCGACCGCCGCCGAGGCGGACCGACAGCCCAAAAAAGTGCCCGCCGAGTGGGCCCCGGCTTAAGGCCAGGCACGAAAGGGACGAGGCGCCGCCGCCTCGCCCGCCACCGCTGCCCAGGGGGGCCGCCCCCCCTTGCGAATCGGCCGGCAGAAGCCGGGCCGGCGCGGGAAAGCTCGCAGCTTCTCTCTCCGCCTCGCCTCGAACGCCAAGCGGTTTCCCTCTCGGATCGTCTTTCGGCAGCCCTTCTCTCTCGGCCTCGCGGGCAGATCGCCCCCGGTCCTCCGGCAGCCCTTCTCTCTCTCGGCCTCGCGGGCAGATCGCCCCGGTCCTCCGGCAGCCCTTCTCTCTCTCGGCCTCGCGGGCAGATCGCCCCGGTCCTCCGGCAGCCCTTCTCTCTCTCGGCCTCGCGGGCAGATCGCCCCGGTTCTCCGGCAGCCCTTCTCTCTCTCGGCCTCGCGGGCAGATCGCCCCGGTTCTCCGGCAGCCCTTCTCTCTCTCGGCCTCGCGGGCAGATCGCCCCCGGTCCTCCGGCAGCCCTTCTCTCTCTCGGCCTCGCGGGCAGATCGCCCCGGTTCTCCGGCAGCCCTTCTCTCTCTCGGCCTCGCGGGCAGATCGCCCCCGGTCCTCCGGCAGCCCTTCTCTCTCTCGGCCTCGCGGGCAGATCGCCCCCGGTCCTCCGGCAGCCCTTCTCTCTCTCGGCCTCGCGGGCAGATCGCCCCCGGTCCTCCGGCAGCCCTTCTCTCTCTCGGCCTCGCGGGCAGATCGCCCCGGTTCTCCGGCAGCCCTTCTCTCTCTCGGCCTCGCGGGCAGATCGCCCCGGTTCTCCGGCAGCCCTTCTCTCTCTCGGCCTCGCGGGCAGATCGCCCCGGTTCTCCGGCAGCCCTTCTCTCTCTCGGCCTCGCGGGCAGATCGCCCCGGTTCTCCGGCAGCCCTTCTCTCTCTCGGCCTCGCGGGCAGATCGCCCCGGTCCTCCGGCAGCCCTTCTCTCTCTCGGCCTCGCGGGCAGATCGCCCCGGTTCTCCGGCAGCCCTTCTCTCTCGGCCTCGCTGTGCCAAGCTTTTCCGGGAAAGACGGGAGCCGGGACAAAGCCACAGGCAGACTCGTCCCGGCTAGGCGGCACCTCCTCTGCCCTGCCGACCGCACCACCGCGGTCGCTCCCTTCCGCCTTAAACACAGGCACGGCATGAAGCCAACCTGTGGGGATGCGGCCCGTCACCTCGCTCCCATAATACGGACAGATGAGTCCGAAGGCGCCCAAGCCTCCAAGGGGACTGATGGAGCTCGACCGGGAAAAGGCGCCACCGCAGGCCGCCTCTTACGATGAGGCAGCCGGAGGCAGCCGGCAACAGCGACCCCTTGGAGAATTTCCGCAGCCGGCCGGGACAACAGGTCTACCCAGCACCGGCCGAAATACGACTAAGTCCCGCCGGATCCGGGGTAGACCTGGTGTCCCGCCGGCCCCGGGGTAGACCTGGTGTCCCCGGCCACGGGGTAGACCTGGTGTCCCGCCGGATCCGGGGTAGACCTGGTGTCCCGGGCTCCGGGGTAGACCTGGTGTCCCGCCGGCCCCGGGGTAGACCTGGTGTCCCCGGCCACGGGGTAGACCTGGTGTCCCGCCGGCCCCGGGGTAGACCTGGTGTCCCGCCGGCCCCGGGGTAGACCTGGTGTCCCCGGCCACGGGGTAGACCTGGTGTCCCGCCGGCCCCGGGGTAGACCTGGTGTCCCGGGCTCCGGGGTAGACCTGGTGTCCCGCCGGCCCCGGGGTAGACCTGGTGTCCCCGGCCACGGGGTAGACCTGGTGTCCCGCCGGCCCCGGGGTAGACCTGGTGTCCCGGGCGGCGGGGTAGACCTGGTGTCCCGCCGGCCCCGGGGTAGACCTGGTGTCCCCGGCCAGGGGGTAGACCTGGTGTCCCGCGGGATCCGGGGTAGACCTGGTGTCCCGCCGGCCCCGGGGTAGACCTGGTGTCCCCGGCCACGGGGTAGACCTGGTGTCCCGCTGGATCCGGGGTAGACCTGGTGTCCCGAGCTCCGGGGTAGACCTGGTGTCCCGCCGGCCCCGGGGTAGACCTGGTGTCCCGCGGGATCCGGGGTAGACCTGGTGTCCCGCGGGCTCTGGGGTAGACCTGGTGTCCCGCCGGCCCCGGGGTAGACCTGGTGTCCCCGGCCACGGGGTAGACCTGGTGTCCCGCCGGCCCCGGGGTAGACCTGGTGTCCCGGGCTCCGGGGTAGACCTGGTGTCCCGCCGGCCCCGGGGTAGACCTGGTGTCCCCGGCCACGGGGTAGACCTGGTGTCCCGCGGGATCCGGGGTAGACCTGGTGTCCCGCCGGCCCCGGGGTAGACCTGGTGTCCCCGGCCACGGGGTAGACCTGGTGTCCCGCCGGATCCGGGGTAGACCTGGTGTCCCGAGCTCCGGGGTAGACCTGGTGTCCCGCCGGCCCCGGGGTAGACCTGGTGTCCCGCGGGATCCGGGGTAGACCTGGTGTCCCGCCGGCCCCGGGGTAGACCTGGTGTCCCCGGCCAGGGGGTAGACCTGGTGTCCCGCGGGATCCGGGGTAGACCTGGTGTCCCGCCGGCCCCGGGGTAGACCTGGTGTCCCCGGCCACGGGGTAGACCTGGTGTCCCGCCGGATCCGGGGTAGACCTGGTGTCCCGGGCTCCGGGGTAGACCTGGTGTCCCGCCGGCCCCGGGGTAGACCTGGTGTCCCCGGCCACGGGGTAGACCTGGTGTCCCGCGGGATCCGGGGTAGACCTGGTGTCCCGCCGGCCCCGGGGTAGACCTGGTGTCCCCGGCCACGGGGTAGACCTGGTGTCCCGCCGGCCCCGGGGTAGACCTGGTGTCCCGGGCTCCGGGGTAGACCTGGTGTCCCGCCGGCCCCGGGGTAGACCTGGTGTCCCCGGCCAGGGGGTAGACCTGGTGTCCCGCGGGATCCGGGGTAGACCTGGTGTCCCGCCGGCCCCGGGGTAGACCTGGTGTCCCCGGCCACGGGGTAGACCTGGTGTCCCGCCGGATCCGGGGTAGACCTGGTGTCCCGGGCTCCGGGGTAGACCTGGTGTCCCGCCGGCCCCGGGGTAGACCTGGTGTCCCCGGCCACGGGGTAGACCTGGTGTCCCGCCGGATCCGGGGTAGACCTGGTGTCCCGGGCGGCGGGGTGGACCTGGTGTCCCCGGCCACGGGGTAGACCTGGTGTCCCGCCGGCCCCGGGGTAGACCTGGTGTCCCGGGCTCCGGGATAGACCTGGTGTCCCGCCGGCCCCGGGGTAGACCTGGTGTCCCCGGCCAGGGGGTAGACCTGGTGTCCCGCGGGATCCGGGGTAGACCTGGTGTCCCGCCGGCCCCGGGGTAGACCTGGTGTCCCCGGCCACGGGGTAGACCTGGTGTCCCGCCGGATCCGGGGTAGACCTGGTGTCCCGGGCGGCGGGGTAGACCTGGTGTCCCCGACCACGGGGTAGACCTGGTGTCCCGCCGGCCCCGGGGTAGACCTGGTGTCCCGGGCTCCGGGGTAGACCTGGTGTCCCCGGCCACGGGGTAGACCTGGTGTCCCGCCGGATCCGGGGTAGACCTGGTGTCCCGGGCTCCGGGGTAGACCTGGTGTCCCCGGCCACGGGGTAGACCTGGTGTCCCGCCGGATCCGGGGTAGACCTGGTGTCCCGCTGGATCCGGGGTAGACCTGGTGTCCCGCCGGCCCCGGGGTAGACCTGGTGTCCCCGGCCACGGGGTAGACCTGGTGTCCCGCCGGCCGCGGGGTAGACCTGGTGTCCCGGGCGGCGGGGTAGACCTGGTGTCCCGCCGCATCCGGGGAAGACCTGGTGTCCCGCCGGCCCCGGGGTAGACCTGGTGTCCTAATAACCGGGGTAGACCTGGTGTCCCGCGGCCCGGGGTAGACCTGGTGTCCCGGGCGGCGGGGTAGACCTGGTGTCCCGCGGCCCGGGGTAGGCCAGGTGTCCCGGGCCCCGGGGTAGACCTGGTGTCCCGCGGCCCGGGGTAGACCTGGTGTCCAAGGCCCCGGGGTAGACCTGGTGTCCCGGGCGGCGGGGTAGACCTGTTGTCCCGGGCCCCGGGGTAGACCTGGTGTCCCGGGCGGCGGGGTCGACCTGGTGTCCCGCGGCCCGGGGTAGACCTGGTGTCCCGGGCGGCGGGGTAGACCTGGTGTCCCGGGGCCCGGGGTAGACCTGGTGTCCAAGGCCCCGGGGTAGACCTGGTGTCCCAGGGCCCGGGGTAGACCTGGTGTCCAAGGCCCCGGGGTAGACCTGGTGTCCCGGGGCCCGGGGTAGACCTGGTGTCCAAGGTCCCGGGGTAGACCTGGTGTCCCGGGCCCCGGGGTAGACCTTGTGTCCCGCCGGCCCCGGGGTAGACCTGGTGCCTCACCCTCCCCATCGAGCCCGGAGCCGGGCAACGCTCACAGCCTCATATCACCCCGGAGCCAGACGGCTCGATCGGCCCCGTCCCGCGCAATGAACCCCACCCCGCTTTCCAGATTAATACCTACTTCATGGCCGCTCTAGTCGCTTGGAACGAGAAACTCATCCGGAAAAAACAAACAGACCATAACCATTGGCACATTTTATTTCTCCTCCTTTCGTATCCAGAGCACTCCCAGCCGAGCCGACGGGCAACCCGTGCCCCGTGGTCTGCCTGCTGACACGCTGAACTGGCGAAACAGCGCCCCCGCCCCCGCCCCCGCCCCGTCCCACCCACGCCCTCCTGAGACCCTACACAGCCCGGCCCCCCTGGCCCCGATGCGGCTCGCCCCGCCCCGCCCAGCGGTAGAGGCGGCCGCCGCCGGCACCACCGCCAGCACACAGGCGGCCACTTTCGGGCGGGTTCTTTCACGGTCCGCAGAGGTCTTCCGCCCTCGACCTCAGTCCAGGGGGCCGTGGGGGCTCGGTGCCGAGGCGCCCGGGGCCGGCACGAAGCCGCCGGCCCTTGGCCCTCGTCCGCACACAGACACAGATACAGCGCCACACCCACCGACCCCCCCCCCCCCCCCGTGCGCACGCTCACTCCCCAAGGTCATCCCTTCAGGCCACCACACCGCCCCCTTGCCGCCCCCCGCCACCTGCCCCCGCCCCCCCGCCGGGCGGCGGGGCACGCCCACCCGCCCGCCCGCCTGCCTGGCTGCCCGTCCGCATGCACGCTCTCGCGTGCCCTCACTCCCTGGCCCTGGCCCCGTCCCCGTCCCCGCCACCGCCCCCTGCCCTTACCCCTGCCCTTGCCGTCTCTGTCGGAGCCGCCCACGCCCGTCGGCGGTTGGGGGCGCCCCACCCAGCCTCTCCCATCAGCCTCCCTGGCGCCGTCTGCATACCTTTCCCGCTTGCTAGGCACCCGTAGAGGAAGGCCGGCCAGGGACCACAGGTCTAGCCACGGGCTAGGCGGCCGTGAGCTAGGGCCGGCGCGGGACACCAGGTCTACCCCGGGGCCAGCGGGACACCAGGTCTACCCCGGGCCCTGGGACACCAGGTCTACCCCGCCGCCCGGGACAACAGGTCTATCCCCCGGGGCGGGCGGGACACCAGGTCTACCCCGGGGACATGGACACCAGGTCTACCCCGGGGCCCGGGACACCAGGTCTACCCCGGGGCCTTGGACACCAGGTCTACCCCGGGGCCCGGGACACCAGGTCTACCCCGGGCCCTGGGACACCAGGTCTACCCCGCCGCCCGGGACAACAGGTCTACCCCGGGGCCTTGGACACCAGGTCTACCCAGGGTATTAGGACACCAGGTCTACCCCGGGCCCTGGGACACCAGGTCTACCCCGCCGCCCGGGACACCAGGTCTACCCCGGGGACTTGGACACCAGGTCTACCCCGCCGCCCGGGACACCAGGTCTACCCCGGGTCCTGGGACACCAGGTCTACCCCGCCGCCCGGGACACCAGGTCTACCCCGGGGACTTGGACACCAGGTCTACCCCGGGCCCTGGGACACCAGGTCTACCCCGCCGCCC
>NC_080459.1:5234387-5236887 GCF_028018845.1 Melospiza georgiana
CCTCGGCGGCGCTTTCGACGCCGTCTCTCGCTCTCCCCCGGCCGCCGCCACCGCATCCGCGGCGCGGCCCCGGCGAGGACGAGCTCCGCCCCAGCGGCTCGCTCCGGGAGCGGGGAGCTACGGAGCGCTCCCCGAGTCTGCATTTAGGGGGACGAAGGCCCTGCGCGGCGACCGCGACGACGACGACGACGCCCGCCGGGCCGCAGGCAAGGGGACCGGGGCCGCCGAGGGAAACGCTTCCCTCGCCGAACCGCCTGACCGCCTTCCCTCCGGGCACCGGCGGGACGCCGCCGCCCGCCGCCCGCCGCGGGCAACGGGCCTGCGAGGCGACCCCAGCCGCGCCGCCGGGGTGGCCCCCGGACGGCGATTGATCGTCAAGCGACGCTCAGACAGGCGTAGCCCCGGGAGGAACCCGGGGCCGCAAGTGCGTTCGAAGTGTCGATGATCAATGTGTCCTGCAATTCACATTAATTCTCGCAGCTAGCTGCGTTCTTCATCGACGCACGAGCCGAGTGATCCACCGCTAAGAGTTGTCTGGCTTTCGGGCGCCGCTCACGCCGAGCGGCCCCTTTGTCTCTCGCGCCGAGGACGCGCGGGCGCGCGCCTGGCTTCGACCGTACGAGCACACAGAGAAACGGAAGGGGAAAAAAGAGATCGGAGAAGCCCACGCTCCGAAGGACCGCCAAGAGGCGGGGGGGCCCGCGCCCCCGACCGCCTCCCCCCGCGAGGGGAGACGCCGACCTCACATGCCGTCCTTCGGAGGCGGCCCAGGCGCCCGGGCTCGGCCCGGCCTCCGCGCGGAGGGCCACGCGGCGCGCGCCGGGCACGCGGGGGGCACGGCGGCCCGCCCGCTCTCGCTTTCACGGGACGACGCGCACACATACACACACGGCTCGGGCCACACGCGGCCGGGGGCGCGGCCGTCGGCCCCCGCACACGCCGGCTCCCCTTCGGCCCCCTTCACCGCGGGGCTCGCGGCGCGCCGCCGCGCCGCCGCGCGGCCGGCTCTCTCTCTTCCACGGCGGCCTCACCCCGCTCGAGACGGCACGCGACGACGGCCGTGCCGCCGGCGCGCCTTCCCGCCCGGCGGGACCGCTCCCGCCGGGCGGGCCAGCGTCCGGGCGGACGCGCTCCGCCGCCGGCCCCGGAGGCGGACGCCACCGAGACCCGAGCCGGCGTCGCCAGCGCCCGAGGCCTGCCGGACGGCAGGCCCCGCCATCGCCGGGGCCGCACTCCCGGGGCCGCCGCCGCCGCGTCGCACCGCCGGGGCCCCTTGCCTCGGCACGCGCCCGGCGGAAGGCGTACGGCGCTGAGCCGGGGGGCAACGCCCGCTCTCCTCGTTTTCACGCGGAGACCGGGCGGGGGAAGCGCCCCCGCGGCCGCCCGCACGCCTTCCTACGGCCCACACGCGGCCGGGAAGGGCGACGGAGGACGCGACGTGCAGGGCCCAGGACGGGACCGCCGCCAGCGACGGCGGGCGCCCTCCGGCCGACCGTCCCCGCTGGGGGAGACACCCGTCGAGCGGCGCCGCCGCCGCTCGGCACGGGGTCGCCCGCACTCGCGGGCCTCCGCCGACGGAGGGCCCGCCGGACGCTCGCCCCCCGGGCGGGCGGGCGATCGAGCCGGGCGGGGGACGGCCGGCGGACGGCGCCGCCGGTGCGTTCGAGGAGGAAAGGCCGCCGAGGGGAGAGGGGCCGGACGCGCGGGACGCGGCGCCGCGCGCGCGAGAGACCGCGGCAAGCGGGCCGAGGAGAGAGCGCGGCGGGCCCCGGCGGCCGCAACCCCGCGGCCGAGGAAAGGCAGAGAGCGGGCGCTCTCTGCCGGCGTCGCCCGTTACGACGAGGCGAGCGGGTCGGCCCCCGCGGCCGACCGCGCGACGCGGCCTCTCCGCCGAGGCCGGGCCGCGGAGAGGGGGGGGCAGGGCGCCCCTCCCCGGCGTGGCGCGGTTACCCCCGCGCGCGCGCGCGGCGGGGACGACGACGACGACGACCGCGACGGAGGGAGCGCGGCCGGCGGCCGCGGACACCACCGCAGGGGCTCGGCGGGAGTAGCTGCTCCCCACCCCTCAGTGGCGCCGCACCGCCGCCCGGCGACAACCACCGCCGCCGCCGCCGCCGCCGCCGGCACCGCCGCCGCCACGGCGGGCCGCGCCGAGCCGCCCGAGTCTTTAAACCGCCGCCCGGCTCGCCGGCCCCCTTTCGGCACCCCCGCAGCGGCGTTTGGCGACGCCGAGGGGGGAAACCTGGGGGGGAACCGCCGAGGCGCGGAGCGCTAGGTACCTGGCCCTGGGGCGAGGGAAACGACCTGCATGGCCCCGCCGGGGTGCCTCCCCCGCTGCCGCCCTCGGGGGAGCGTCCACCGGCGGGGGCGCGCCCGCCGTCTGCCGCCACCACCGCGGCGTCCTTCTCGGGGCCCGGGGTTTCCCTCAGTAGCCCGGCGCTGCGCCCGAGAGGACCGCCGCGGCTCGGGCCGCCCCGCCGGCGCGGGGACGCGGCCCGGC
>NC_080459.1:5241887-5249387 GCF_028018845.1 Melospiza georgiana
CCCGACCCCGGGCTCCGCAGCTTTACCGGGCGGGCCGACCGCCGCCGAGGCGGGCCGACCGCCGCCGAGGCGGACCGACAGCCCAAAAAAGTGCCCGCCGAGTGGGCCCCGGCTTAAGGCCAGGCACGAAAGGGACGAGGCGCCGCCGCCTCGCCCGCCACCGCTGCCCAGGGGGGCCGCCCCCCCTTGCGAATCGGCCGGCAGAAGCCGGGCCGGCGCGGGAAAGCTCGCAGCTTCTCTCTCCGCCTCGCCTCGAACGCCAAGCGGTTTCCCTCTCGGATCGTCTTTCGGCAGCCCTTCTCTCTCGGCCTCGCGGGCAGATCGCCCCCGGTCCTCCGGCAGCCCTTCTCTCTCTCGGCCTCGCGGGCAGATCGCCCCGGTCCTCCGGCAGCCCTTCTCTCTCTCGGCCTCGCGGGCAGATCGCCCCGGTCCTCCGGCAGCCCTTCTCTCTCTCGGCCTCGCGGGCAGATCGCCCCGGTTCTCCGGCAGCCCTTCTCTCTCTCGGCCTCGCGGGCAGATCGCCCCGGTTCTCCGGCAGCCCTTCTCTCTCTCGGCCTCGCGGGCAGATCGCCCCCGGTCCTCCGGCAGCCCTTCTCTCTCTCGGCCTCGCGGGCAGATCGCCCCGGTTCTCCGGCAGCCCTTCTCTCTCTCGGCCTCGCGGGCAGATCGCCCCCGGTCCTCCGGCAGCCCTTCTCTCTCTCGGCCTCGCGGGCAGATCGCCCCCGGTCCTCCGGCAGCCCTTCTCTCTCTCGGCCTCGCGGGCAGATCGCCCCCGGTCCTCCGGCAGCCCTTCTCTCTCTCGGCCTCGCGGGCAGATCGCCCCGGTTCTCCGGCAGCCCTTCTCTCTCTCGGCCTCGCGGGCAGATCGCCCCGGTTCTCCGGCAGCCCTTCTCTCTCTCGGCCTCGCGGGCAGATCGCCCCGGTTCTCCGGCAGCCCTTCTCTCTCTCGGCCTCGCGGGCAGATCGCCCCGGTTCTCCGGCAGCCCTTCTCTCTCTCGGCCTCGCGGGCAGATCGCCCCGGTTCTCCGGCAGCCCTTCTCTCTCTCGGCCTCGCGGGCAGATCGCCCCCGGTCCTCCGGCAGCCCTTCTCTCTCTCGGCCTCGCGGGCAGATCGCCCCCGGTCCTCCGGCAGCCCTTCTCTCTCTCGGCCTCGCGGGCAGATCGCCCCGGTTCTCCGGCAGCCCTTCTCTCTCTCGGCCTCGCGGGCAGATCGCCCCGGTTCTCCGGCAGCCCTTCTCTCTCTCGGCCTCGCGGGCAGATCGCCCCCGGTCCTCCGGCAGCCCTTCTCTCTCTCGGCCTCGCGGGCAGATCGCCCCGGTTCTCCGGCAGCCCTTCTCTCTCTCGGCCTCGCGGGCAGATCGCCCCGGTTCTCCGGCAGCCCTTCTCTCTCTCGGCCTCGCGGGCAGATCGCCCCGGTTCTCCGGCAGCCCTTCTCTCTCTCGGCCTCGCGGGCAGATCGCCCCGGTTCTCCGGCAGCCCTTCTCTCTCTCGGCCTCGCGGGCAGATCGCCCCGGTTCTCCGGCAGCCCTTCTCTCTCTCGGCCTCGCGGGCAGATCGCCCCGGTCCTCCGGCAGCCCTTCTCTCTCTCGGCCTCGCGGGCAGATCGCCCCGGTTCTCCGGCAGCCCTTCTCTCTCGGCCTCGCTGTGCCAAGCTTTTCCGGGAAAGACGGGAGCCGGGACAAAGCCACAGGCAGACTCGTCCCGGCTAGGCGGCACCTCCTCTGCCCTGCCGACCGCACCACCGCGGTCGCTCCCTTCCGCCTTAAACACAGGCACGGCATGAAGCCAACCTGTGGGGATGCGGCCCGTCACCTCGCTCCCATAATACGGACAGATGAGTCCGAAGGCGCCCAAGCCTCCAAGGGGACTGATGGAGCTCGACCGGGAAAAGGCGCCACCGCAGGCCGCCTCTTACGATGAGGCAGCCGGAGGCAGCCGGCAACAGCGACCCCTTGGAGAACTTCCGCAGCCGGCCGGGACAACAGGTCTACCCAGCACCGGCCGAAATACGACTAAGTCCCGCCGGATCCGGGGTAGACCTGGTGTCCCGCCGGCCCCGGGGTAGACCTGGTGTCCCCGGCCACGGGGTAGACCTGGTGTCCCGCCGGATCCGGGGTAGACCTGGTGTCCCGGGCTCCGGGGTAGACCTGGTGTCCCGCCGGCCCCGGGGTAGACCTGGTGTCCCCGGCCACGGGGTAGACCTGGTGTCCCGCCGGCCCCGGGGTAGACCTGGTGTCCCGCCGGCCCCGGGGTAGACCTGGTGTCCCCGGCCACGGGGTAGACCTGGTGTCCCGCCGGCCCCGGGGTAGACCTGGTGTCCCGGGCTCCGGGGTAGACCTGGTGTCCCGCCGGCCCCGGGGTAGACCTGGTGTCCCCGGCCACGGGGTAGACCTGGTGTCCCGCCGGCCCCGGGGTAGACCTGGTGTCCCGGGCTCCGGGGTAGACCTGGTGTCCCGCCGGCCCCGGGGTAGACCTGGTGTCCCCGGCCAGGGGGTAGACCTGGTGTCCCGCGGGATCCGGGGTAGACCTGGTGTCCCGTCGGCCCCGGGGTAGACCTGGTGTCCCCGGCCACGGGGTAGACCTGGTGTCCCGCTGGATCCGGGGTAGACCTGGTGTCCCGAGCTCCGGGGTAGACCTGGTGTCCCGCCGGCCCCGGGGTAGACCTGGTGTCCCGCGGGATCCGGGGTAGACCTGGTGTCCCGCGGGCTCCGGGGTAGACCTGGTGTCCCGCCGGCCCCGGGGTAGACCTGGTGTCCCCGGCCACGGGGTAGACCTGGTGTCCCGCCGGCCCCGGGGTAGACCTGGTGTCCCGGGCTCCGGGGTAGACCTGGTGTCCCGCCGGCCCCGGGGTAGACCTGGTGTCCCCGGCCACGGGGTAGACCTGGTGTCCCGCGGGATCCGGGGTAGACCTGGTGTCCCGCCGGCCCCGGGGTAGACCTGGTGTCCCCGGCCACGGGGTAGACCTGGTGTCCCGCCGGATCCGGGGTAGACCTGGTGTCCCGAGCTCCGGGGTAGACCTGGTGTCCCGCCGGCCCCGGGGTAGACCTGGTGTCCCGCGGGATCCGGGGTAGACCTGGTGTCCCGCCGGCCCCGGGGTAGACCTGGTGTCCCCGGCCAGGGGGTAGACCTGGTGTCCCGCGGGATCCGGGGTAGACCTGGTGTCCCGCCGGCCCCGGGGTAGACCTGGTGTCCCCGGCCACGGGGTAGACCTGGTGTCCCGCCGGATCCGGGGTAGACCTGGTGTCCCGGGCTCCGGGGTAGACCTGGTGTCCCGCCGGCCCCGGGGTAGACCTGGTGTCCCCGGCCACGGGGTAGACCTGGTGTCCCGCGGGATCCGGGGTAGACCTGGTGTCCCGCCGGCCCCGGGGTAGACCTGGTGTCCCCGGCCACGGGGTAGACCTGGTGTCCCGCCGGCCCCGGGGTAGACCTGGTGTCCCGGGCTCCGGGGTAGACCTGGTGTCCCGCCGGCCCCGGGGTAGACCTGGTGTCCCCGGCCAGGGGGTAGACCTGGTGTCCCGCGGGATCCGGGGTAGACCTGGTGTCCCGCCGGCCCCGGGGTAGACCTGGTGTCCCCGGCCACGGGGTAGACCTGGTGTCCCGCCGGATCCGGGGTAGACCTGGTGTCCCGGGCTCCGGGGTAGACCTGGTGTCCCGCCGGCCCCGGGGTAGACCTGGTGTCCCCGGCCACGGGGTAGACCTGGTGTCCCGCCGGATCCGGGGTAGACCTGGTGTCCCGGGCGGCGGGGTGGACCTGGTGTCCCCGGCCACGGGGTAGACCTGGTGTCCCGCCGGCCCCGGGGTAGACCTGGTGTCCCGGGCTCCGGGATAGACCTGGTGTCCCGCCGGCCCCGGGGTAGACCTGGTGTCCCCGGCCAGGGGGTAGACCTGGTGTCCCGCGGGATCCGGGGTAGACCTGGTGTCCCGCCGGCCCCGGGGTAGACCTGGTGTCCCCGGCCACGGGGTAGACCTGGTGTCCCGCCGGATCCGGGGTAGACCTGGTGTCCCGGGCGGCGGGGTAGACCTGGTGTCCCCGACCACGGGGTAGACCTGGTGTCCCGCCGGCCCCGGGGTAGACCTGGTGTCCCGGGCTCCGGGGTAGACCTGGTGTCCCCGGCCACGGGGTAGACCTGGTGTCCCGCCGGATCCGGGGTAGACCTGGTGTCCCGGGCTCCGGGGTAGACCTGGTGTCCCCGGCCACGGGGTAGACCTGGTGTCCCGCCGGATCCGGGGTAGACCTGGTGTCCCGCTGGATCCGGGGTAGACCTGGTGTCCCGCCGGCCCCGGGGTAGACCTGGTGTCCCCGGCCACGGGGTAGACCTGGTGTCCCGCCGGCCCCGGGGTAGACCTGGTGTCCCGGGCGGCGGGGTAGACCTGGTGTCCCGCCGCATCCGGGGAAGACCTGGTGTCCCGGGCCCCGGGGTAGACCTGGTGTCCTAATAACCGGGGTAGACCTGGTGTCCCGCGGCCCGGGGTAGACCTGGTGTCCCGGGCGGCGGGGTAGACCTGGTGTCCCGCGGCCCGGGGTAGGCCAGGTGTCCCGGGCCCCGGGGTAGACCTGGTGTCCCGCGGCCCGGGGTAGACCTGGTGTCCAAGGCCCCGGGGTAGACCTGGTGTCCCGGGCGGCGGGGTAGACCTGTTGTCCCGGGCCCCGGGGTAGACCTGGTGTCCTGGGCGGCGGGGTCGACCTGGTGTCCCGCGGCCCGGGGTAGACCTGGTGTCCCGGGCGGCGGGGTAGACCTGGTGTCCCGGGGCCCGGGGTAGACCTGGTGTCCAAGGCCCCGGGGTAGACCTGGTGTCCCGGGGCCCGGGGTAGACCTGGTGTCCAAGGCCCCGGGGTAGACCTGGTGTCCCGGGGCCCGGGGTAGACCTGGTGTCCAAGGTCCCGGGGTAGACCTGGTGTCCCGGGCCCCGGGGTAGACCTTGTGTCCCGCCGGCCCCGGGGTAGACCTGGTGCCTCACCCTCCCCATCGAGCCCGGAGCCGGGCAACGCTCACAGCCTCATATCACCCCGGAGCCAGACGGCTCGATCGGCCCCGTCCCGCGCAATGAACCCCACCCCGCTTTCCAGATTAATACCTACTTCATGGCCGCTCTAGTCGCTTGGAACGAGAAACTCATCCGGAAAAAACAAACAGACCATAACCATTGGCACATTTTATTTCTCCTCCTTTCGTATCCAGAGCACTCCCAGCCGAGCCGACGGGCAACCCGTGCCCCGTGGTCTGCCTGCTGACACGCTGAACTGGCGAAACAGCGCCCCCGCCCCCGCCCCCGCCCCGTCCCACCCACGCCCTCCTGAGACCCTACACAGCCCGGCCCCCCTGGCCCCGATGCGGCTCGCCCCGCCCCGCCCAGCGGTAGAGGCGGCCGCCGCCGGCACCACCGCCAGCACACAGGCGGCCACTTTCGGGCGGGTTCTTTCACGGTCCGCAGAGGTCTTCCGCCCTCGACCTCAGTCCAGGGGGCCGTGGGGGCTCGGTGCCGAGGCGCCCGGGGCCGGCACGAAGCCGCCGGCCCTTGGCCCTCGTCCGCACACAGACACAGATACAGCGCCACACCCACCGACCCCCCCCCCCCCCCCCGTGCGCACGCTCACTCCCCAAGGTGATCCCTTCAGGCCACCACACCGCCCCCTCGCCGCCCCCCGCCACCTGCCCCCGCCCCCCCGCCGGGCGGCGGGGCACGCCCACCCGCCCGCCCGCCTGCCTGGCTGCCCGTCCGCATGCACGCTCTCGCGTGCCCTCACTCCCTGGCCCTGGCCCCGTCCCCGTCCCCGCCACCGCCCCCTGCCCTTACCCCTGCCCTTGCCGTCTCTGTCGGAGCCGCCCACGCCCGTCGGCGGTTGGGGGCGCCCCACCCAGCCTCTCCCATCAGCCTCCCTGGCGCCGTCTGCATACCTTTCCCGCTTGCTAGGCACCCGTAGAGGAAGGCCGGCCAGGGACCACAGGTCTAGCCACGGGCTAGGCGGCCGTGAGCTAGGGCCGGCGCGGGACACCAGGTCTACCCCGGGGCCAGCGGGACACCAGGTCTACCCCGGGCCCTGGGACACCAGGTCTACCCCGCCGCCCGGGACAACAGGTCTATCCCCCGGGGCGGGCGGGACACCAGGTCTACCCCGGGGACATGGACACCAGGTCTACCCCGGGGCCCGGGACACCAGGTCTACCCCGGGGCCTTGGACACCAGGTCTACCCCGGGGCCCGGGACACCAGGTCTACCCCGGGCCCTGGGACACCAGGTCTACCCCGCCGCCCGGGACAACAGGTCTACCCCGGGGCCTTGGACACCAGGTCTACCCAGGGTATTAGGACACCAGGTCTACCCCGGGCCCTGGGACACCAGGTCTACCCCGCCGCCCGGGACACCAGGTCTACCCCGGGGACTTGGACACCAGGTCTACCCCGCCGCCCGGGACACCAGGTCTACCCCGGGTCCTGGGACACCAGGTCTACCCCGCCGCCCGGGACACCAGGTCTACCCCGGGGACTTGGACACCAGGTCTACCCCGGGCCCTGGGACACCAGGTCTACCCCGCCGCCCGGGACACCAGGTCTACCCCGGGCCCTGGGACACCAGGTCTACCCCGCCGCCCGGGACACCAGGTCTACCCCGGGCCCTGGGACACCAGGTCTACCCCGCCGCCCGGGACACCAGGTCTACCCCGGGTCCTGGGACACCAGGTCTACCCCGCCGCCCGGGACACCAGGTCTACCCCGGGGACTTGGACACCAGGTCTACCCCGGGCCCTGGGACACCAGGTCTACCCCGGGGCCAGCGGGACACCAGGTCTACCCCGGGCCCTGGGACACCAGGTCTACCCCGCCGCCCGGGACAACAGGTCTATCCCCCGGGGCGGGCGGGACACCAGGTCTACCCCGGGGACATGGACACCAGGTCTACCCCGGGGCCCGGGACACCAGGTCTACCCCGGGCCCTGGGACACCAGGTCTACCCCGCCGCCCGGGACACCAGGTCTACCCCGGGGCCTTGGACACCAGGTCTACCCCGGGGACTTGGACACCAGGTCTACCCCGCCGCCCGGGACACCAGGTCTACCCCGGGCCCTGGGACACCAGGTCTACCCCGCCGCCCGGGACACCAGGTCTACCCCGGGCCCTGGGACACCAGGTCTACCCCGGGGACTTGGACACCAGGTCTACCCCGGGTCCTGGGACACCAGGTCTACCCCGGGGCCTTGGACACCAGGTCTACCCCGGGGACTTGGACACCAGGTCTACCCCGCCGCCCGGGGACACCAGGTCTACCCCGGGCCCTGGGACACCAGGTCTACCCCGGGTCTTAGGACACCAGGTCTACCCCTGGGCCTTGGACACCAGGTCTACCCCGGATGCGGCGGGGACAGCAGGTCTACCCCCTTGCCCTGGGCTGCCGTAGCCTAAGTCCGGCGTGGACAGCAGGTCTACCCCTTGCCCTGGGCTGCCGTAGCCCAAGTCCGGCGTGGACAGCAGGTCTACCCCGAGCCCTGGGCTGCCGTAGCCC
>NC_080459.1:5261887-5269387 GCF_028018845.1 Melospiza georgiana
AGCACCGGACGTGCTAGAGGAGACAGCGACCCGACGAGGCGGGCGCGGCCCGGACACCGAGGCCCCCTTTTCAGCCGGGGCGGCTCGCTCTGCAGCAGGCGGCGGAACGGCAAAGGAGCGCGCGGATCGGGCTCTGGTCCCCCGTCCGCGCCCCATCGGGTTCGGGTCATTTTCAGCCTCTCTCTCGCTCTCTCTCTTCTCTCTCTCTCTCTCTCTCCATCATCCCCGCGGCTCAGCTCCAACCGCACCGCCGCCCGGCGCTGCTCGCGGCCGGCACCCACGGGCGCTCCCCGGACCGGGGCCGGCACCGGCACCTCGCGTGGCTTTTGAAGGACACCTGAAGGCTAGCGGGGCCACGCGGCCGTCACACAGCTGGGGTCGGTAAAGACGCCCTCCCCGGCAGCGGGAGGGGCGACACCTCGCCTGCGACGGGAAGCGAACTGGAAAAGGAGACCGCCCTGCCCGAGCACCGGACACCCCCGCCGTGACTTCCCCGCGACAGAGAAGCCCCGGAAGGAGAGCCGGCCGGCCGAGGGCCCTCTCCGACGCCACCCGAAAAGCCTCATCGATCGGCGCGCGCAGCCGAGGAAGGAGCCGCGCCAACAGCGACAAGGGCCCCACGGCCACGGTCCTGGGACAACGGCGACGGCCGCCCAAGCCCCACCTGCGCGCCAACAGCGACAAGGGCCCCACGGCCACGGTCCTGGGACAACGGCGACGGCCGCCCAAGCCCCGCCTGCGGAGCGCTCGCGGCAGAGGAGGAGCGCGGGGGGTGCCGCCACCCGCCCGCCCGTCTTCCCGCGGGCTCCAACGGCTTCCCCTTTCGGCTAGGCAACGGCAGGACTGGGACTGGGCTGGCCCGCCAGGCCGGGGGGACTCGGCTTCCCCTTCCGGCCCGGGGAACCCGGCCGAGCGTGCGAGAAAAAGTGCCACCGGACCGCGCCACCGGCGGCCGGCTCTCCCTTTTCCGGGAAAAAATTGCCGGGGGAGCGGCACGACAAAAAGGCACATGGAGGCGCGTTCGCAACGATCCGTGCTAGCCACGGGGGCCGCGGGCACGGGGCACCGGGGACCCGGGGGGGCGAGACGCGAGACTCACTCCCCCCACGGACCCGCCGGCTTCCCGCTCGCTCCCTTCTCTCTCGCCGCCGCCGCGCGCCCCTTCGTCGCAACGCTTCTCGGTGCCGCGGCTTAGGGCCGCCGGAGAAAAATTAAGAAGATCCGCGGAGGCCGGGCGGGCGCCCCCACTCTGCCCGCACGCCGGCGCGCCTAAACCGCGGAAAAAAAAAAGCCGGGCCCGCGTGGCAACCCAGCCCGCCCGGCATAAGCGGCTCGGTCCGTGCGGCCACGACCGAGGTGGGCGAGGCGCCGCCGCCTCGCCCGGGACAAGTCCGGGGGGCTCCCTCGTCGGGTGCCGGGTCCGTCAACTCCAAAAAACTCTGCCCGCCAACGCGGGTCCACGGCTTAAGGCCGAGGAAGGGGGATGGTTTCAACAACGCGGGCCGGGGACGGGGCGCCCCGACCCCGGGCTCCGCAGCTTTACCGGGCGGGCCGACCGCCGCCGAGGCGGGCCGACCGCCGCCGAGGCGGACCGACAGCCCAAAAAAGTGCCCGCCGAGTGGGCCCCGGCTTAAGGCCAGGCACGAAAGGGACGAGGCGCCGCCGCCTCGCCCGCCACCGCTGCCCAGGGGGGCCGCCCCCCCTTGCGAATCGGCCGGCAGAAGCCGGGCCGGCGCGGGAAAGCTCGCAGCTTCTCTCTCCGCCTCGCCTCGAACGCCAAGCGGTTTCCCTCTCGGATCGTCTTTCGGCAGCCCTTCTCTCTCGGCCTCGCGGGCAGATCGCCCCCGGTCCTCCGGCAGCCCTTCTCTCTCTCGGCCTCGCGGGCAGATCGCCCCGGTCCTCCGGCAGCCCTTCTCTCTCTCGGCCTCGCGGGCAGATCGCCCCGGTCCTCCGGCAGCCCTTCTCTCTCTCGGCCTCGCGGGCAGATCGCCCCGGTTCTCCGGCAGCCCTTCTCTCTCTCGGCCTCGCGGGCAGATCGCCCCGGTTCTCCGGCAGCCCTTCTCTCTCTCGGCCTCGCGGGCAGATCGCCCCGGTCCTCCGGCAGCCCTTCTCTCTCTCGGCCTCGCGGGCAGATCGCCCCGGTCCTCCGGCAGCCCTTCTCTCTCTCGGCCTCGCGGGCAGATCGCCCCCGGTCCTCCGGCAGCCCTTCTCTCTCTCGGCCTCGCGGGCAGATCGCCCCCGGTCCTCCGGCAGCCCTTCTCTCTCTCGGCCTCGCGGGCAGATCGCCCCCGGTCCTCCGGCAGCCCTTCTCTCTCTCGGCCTCGCGGGCAGATCGCCCCGGTTCTCCGGCAGCCCTTCTCTCTCTCGGCCTCGCGGGCAGATCGCCCCGGTTCTCCGGCAGCCCTTCTCTCTCTCGGCCTCGCGGGCAGATCGCCCCGGTTCTCCGGCAGCCCTTCTCTCTCTCGGCCTCGCGGGCAGATCGCCCCGGTTCTCCGGCAGCCCTTCTCTCTCTCGGCCTCGCGGGCAGATCGCCCCGGTCCTCCGGCAGCCCTTCTCTCTCTCGGCCTCGCGGGCAGATCGCCCCGGTTCTCCGGCAGCCCTTCTCTCTCGGCCTCGCTGTGCCAAGCTTTTCCGGGAAAGACGGGAGCCGGGACAAAGCCACAGGCAGACTCGTCCCGGCTAGGCGGCACCTCCTCTGCCCTGCCGACCGCACCACCGCGGTCGCTCCCTTCCGCCTTAAACACAGGCACGGCATGAAGCCAACCTGTGGGGATGCGGCCCGTCACCTCGCTCCCATAATACGGACAGATGAGTCCGAAGGCGCCCAAGCCTCCAAGGGGACTGATGGAGCTCGACCGGGAAAAGGCGCCACCGCAGGCCGCCTCTTACGATGAGGCAGCCGGAGGCAGCCGGCAACAGCGACCCCTTGGAGAACTTCCGCAGCCGGCCGGGACAACAGGTCTACCCAGCACCGGCCGAAATACGACTAAGTCCCGCCGGATCCGGGGTAGACCTGGTGTCCCGCCGGCCCCGGGGTAGACCTGGTGTCCCCGGCCACGGGGTAGACCTGGTGTCCCGCCGGATCCGGGGTAGACCTGGTGTCCCGGGCTCCGGGGTAGACCTGGTGTCCCGCCGGCCCCGGGGTAGACCTGGTGTCCCCGGCCACGGGGTAGACCTGGTGTCCCGCCGGCCCCGGGGTAGACCTGGTGTCCCCGGCCACGGGGTAGACCTGGTGTCCCGCCGGCCCCGGGGTAGACCTGGTGTCCCGGGCTCCGGGGTAGACCTGGTGTCCCGCCGGCCCCGGGGTAGACCTGGTGTCCCCGGCCACGGGGTAGACCTGGTGTCCCGCCGGCCCCGGGGTAGACCTGGTGTCCCGGGCTCCGGGGTAGACCTGGTGTCCCGCCGGCCCCGGGGTAGACCTGGTGTCCCCGGCCAGGGGGTAGACCTGGTGTCCCGCGGGATCCGGGGTAGACCTGGTGTCCCGCCGGCCCCGGGGTAGACCTGGTGTCCCCGGCCACGGGGTAGACCTGGTGTCCCGCTGGATCCGGGGTAGACCTGGTGTCCCGAGCTCCGGGGTAGACCTGGTGTCCCGCCGGCCCCGGGGTAGACCTGGTGTCCCGCGGGATCCGGGGTAGACCTGGTGTCCCGCGGGCTCCGGGGTAGACCTGGTGTCCCGCCGGCCCCGGGGTAGACCTGGTGTCCCCGGCCACGGGGTAGACCTGGTGTCCCGCCGGCCCCGGGGTAGACCTGGTGTCCCGGGCTCCGGGGTAGACCTGGTGTCCCGCCGGCCCCGGGGTAGACCTGGTGTCCCCGGCCACGGGGTAGACCTGGTGTCCCGCGGGATCCGGGGTAGACCTGGTGTCCCGCCGGCCCCGGGGTAGACCTGGTGTCCCCGGCCACGGGGTAGACCTGGTGTCCCGCCGGATCCGGGGTAGACCTGGTGTCCCGAGCTCCGGGGTAGACCTGGTGTCCCGCCGGCCCCGGGGTAGACCTGGTGTCCCGCGGGATCCGGGGTAGACCTGGTGTCCCGCCGGCCCCGGGGTAGACCTGGTGTCCCCGGCCAGGGGGTAGACCTGGTGTCCCGCGGGATCCGGGGTAGACCTGGTGTCCCGCCGGCCCCGGGGTAGACCTGGTGTCCCCGGCCACGGGGTAGACCTGGTGTCCCGCCGGATCCGGGGTAGACCTGGTGTCCCGGGCTCCGGGGTAGACCTGGTGTCCCGCCGGCCCCGGGGTAGACCTGGTGTCCCCGGCCACGGGGTAGACCTGGTGTCCCGCGGGATCCGGGGTAGACCTGGTGTCCCGCCGGCCCCGGGGTAGACCTGGTGTCCCCGGCCACGGGGTAGACCTGGTGTCCCGCCGGCCCCGGGGTAGACCTGGTGTCCCGGGCTCCGGGGTAGACCTGGTGTCCCGCCGGCCCCGGGGTAGACCTGGTGTCCCCGGCCAGGGGGTAGACCTGGTGTCCCGCGGGATCCGGGGTAGACCTGGTGTCCCGCCGGCCCCGGGGTAGACCTGGTGTCCCCGGCCACGGGGTAGACCTGGTGTCCCGCCGGATCCGGGGTAGACCTGGTGTCCCGGGCTCCGGGGTAGACCTGGTGTCCCGCCGGCCCCGGGGTAGACCTGGTGTCCCCGGCCACGGGGTAGACCTGGTGTCCCGCCGGATCCGGGGTAGACCTGGTGTCCCGGGCGGCGGGGTGGACCTGGTGTCCCCGGCCACGGGGTAGACCTGGTGTCCCGCCGGCCCCGGGGTAGACCTGGTGTCCCGGGCTCCGGGATAGACCTGGTGTCCCGCCGGCCCCGGGGTAGACCTGGTGTCCCCGGCCAGGGGGTAGACCTGGTGTCCCGCGGGATCCGGGGTAGACCTGGTGTCCCGCCGGCCCCGGGGTAGACCTGGTGTCCCCGGCCACGGGGTAGACCTGGTGTCCCGCCGGATCCGGGGTAGACCTGGTGTCCCGGGCGGCGGGGTAGACCTGGTGTCCCCGACCACGGGGTAGACCTGGTGTCCCGCCGGCCCCGGGGTAGACCTGGTGTCCCGGGCTCCGGGGTAGACCTGGTGTCCCCGGCCACGGGGTAGACCTGGTGTCCCGCCGGATCCGGGGTAGACCTGGTGTCCCGGGCTCCGGGGTAGACCTGGTGTCCCCGGCCACGGGGTAGACCTGGTGTCCCGCCGGATCCGGGGTAGACCTGGTGTCCCGCTGGATCCGGGGTAGACCTGGTGTCCCGCCGGCCCCGGGGTAGACCTGGTGTCCCCGGCCACGGGGTAGACCTGGTGTCCCGCCGGCCCCGGGGTAGACCTGGTGTCCCGGGCGGCGGGGTAGACCTGGTGTCCCGCCGCATCCGGGGAAGACCTGGTGTCCCGGGCCCCGGGGTAGACCTGGTGTCCTAATAACCGGGGTAGACCTGGTGTCCCGCGGCCCGGGGTAGACCTGGTGTCCCGGGCGGCGGGGTAGACCTGGTGTCCCGCGGCCCGGGGTAGGCCAGGTGTCCCGGGCCCCGGGGTAGACCTGGTGTCCCGCGGCCCGGGGTAGACCTGGTGTCCAAGGCCCCGGGGTAGACCTGGTGTCCCGGGCGGCGGGGTAGACCTGTTGTCCCGGGCCCCGGGGTAGACCTGGTGTCCCGGGCGGCGGGGTCGACCTGGTGTCCCGCGGCCCGGGGTAGACCTGGTGTCCCGGGCGGCGGGGTAGACCTGGTGTCCCGGGGCCCGGGGTAGACCTGGTGTCCAAGGCCCCGGGGTAGACCTGGTGTCCCGGGGCCCGGGGTAGACCTGGTGTCCAAGGCCCCGGGGTAGACCTGGTGTCCCGGGGCCCGGGGTAGACCTGGTGTCCAAGGTCCCGGGGTAGACCTGGTGTCCCGGGCCCCGGGGTAGACCTTGTGTCCCGCCGGCCCCGGGGTAGACCTGGTGCCTCACCCTCCCCATCGAGCCCGGAGCCGGGCAACGCTCACAGCCTCATATCACCCCGGAGCCAGACGGCTCGATCGGCCCCGTCCCGCGCAATGAACCCCACCCCGCTTTCCAGATTAATACCTACTTCATGGCCGCTCTAGTCGCTTGGAACGAGAAACTCATCCGGAAAAAACAAACAGACCATAACCATTGGCACATTTTATTTCTCCTCCTTTCGTATCCAGAGCACTCCCAGCCGAGCCGACGGGCAACCCGTGCCCCGTGGTCTGCCTGCTGACACGCTGAACTGGCGAAACAGCGCCCCCGCCCCCGCCCCCGCCCCGTCCCACCCACGCCCTCCTGAGACCCTACACAGCCCGGCCCCCCTGGCCCCGATGCGGCTCGCCCCGCCCCGCCCAGCGGTAGAGGCGGCCGCCGCCGGCACCACCGCCAGCACACAGGCGGCCACTTTCGGGCGGGTTCTTTCACGGTCCGCAGAGGTCTTCCGCCCTCGACCTCAGTCCAGGGGGCCGTGGGGGCTCGGTGCCGAGGCGCCCGGGGCCGGCACGAAGCCGCCGGCCCTTGGCCCTCGTCCGCACACAGACACAGATACAGCGCCACACCCACCGACCCCCCCCCCCCCCCCGTGCGCACGCTCACTCCCCAAGGTCATCCCTTCAGGCCACCACACCGCCCCCTCGCCGCCCCCCGCCACCTGCCCCCGCCCCCCCGCCGGGCGGCGGGGCACGCCCACCCGCCCGCCCGCCTGCCTGGCTGCCCGTCCGCATGCACGCTCTCGCGTGCCCTCACTCCCTGGCCCTGGCCCCGTCCCCGTCCCCGCCACCGCCCCCTGCCCTTACCCCTGCCCTTGCCGTCTCTGTCGGAGCCGCCCACGCCCGTCGGCGGTTGGGGGCGCCCCACCCAGCCTCTCCCATCAGCCTCCCTGGCGCCGTCTGCATACCTTTCCCGCTTGCTAGGCACCCGTAGAGGAAGGCCGGCCAGGGACCACAGGTCTAGCCACGGGCTAGGCGGCCGTGAGCTAGGGCCGGCGCGGGACACCAGGTCTACCCCGGGGCCAGCGGGACACCAGGTCTACCCCGGGCCCTGGGACACCAGGTCTACCCCGCCGCCCGGGACAACAGGTCTATCCCCCGGGGCGGGCGGGACACCAGGTCTACCCCGGGGACATGGACACCAGGTCTACCCCGGGGCCCGGGACACCAGGTCTACCCCGGGGCCTTGGACACCAGGTCTACCCCGGGGCCCGGGACACCAGGTCTACCCCGGGCCCTGGGACACCAGGTCTACCCCGCCGCCCGGGACAACAGGTCTACCCCGGGGCCTTGGACACCAGGTCTACCCAGGGTATTAGGACACCAGGTCTACCCCGGGCCCTGGGACACCAGGTCTACCCCGCCGCCCGGGACACCAGGTCTACCCCGGGGACTTGGACACCAGGTCTACCCCGCCGCCCGGGACACCAGGTCTACCCCGGGTCCTGGGACACCAGGTCTACCCCGCCGCCCGGGACACCAGGTCTACCCCGGGGACTTGGACACCAGGTCTACCCCGGGCCCTGGGACACCAGGTCTACCCCGGGGCCCGGGACACCAGGTCTA